>NW_027479202.1:0-189796 GCF_051014685.1 Ptiloglossa arizonensis | reverse complement strand
TAACGAATAACGTAAAACGTATGACGCATTACATGCTACGTATAAAGTATAACGTTCAACGTATAACCTATGACGTATAACGTATAACTTGTAACGTATAACGTATAACGTATAACGTATAACGTATAACCTATAACGTATAACGTATAACGTATAACGTATAACGTATAACGTATAACGTATAACGTATAACGTATAACGTATAACGTATAACGTATAACGTATAACGTATAACGTACAACGTATAACGTATAACGTATAACGTATAACGTATAACGTATAACGTATAACGAATAACGTAAAACGTATAACGCATAATGTATAACGTATAACGTATAACGTATAACGTATAACGTATAACGTATAACGTATAACGTGTAACGTATAACGTATAACGTATAACTTGTAACGAAAAACGTATAACGAATAACGTAAAACGTATGACGCATTACATGCTACGTATAAAGTATAACGTTCAACGTATAACCTATGACGTTAAACGTATAACTTGTAACGTATAACGTATAACGTATAACGTATAACGTATAACCTATAACGTATAACGTATAACGTATAACGTATAACGTATAACGTATAACGTATAACGTATAACGTATAACGTATAACGTATAACGTATAACGTATAACGTATAACGTATAACGTATAACGTATAACGTATAACGTATAACGTATAACGTATAACGTATAACGAATAACGTAAAACGTATAACGCATAATGTATAACGTATAACGTATAACGTATAACGTATAACGTATAACGTATAACGTATAACGTGTAACGTATAACGTATAACGTATAACTTGTAACGAAAAACGTATAACGAATAACGTAAAACGTATGACGCATTACATGCTACGTATAAAGTATAACGTTCAACGTATAACCTATGACGTATAACGTATAACTTGTAACGTATAACGTATAACGTATAACGTATAACGTATAACCTATAACGTATAACGTATAACGTATAACGTATAACGTATAACGTATAACGTATAACGCATAACGTATAACGTATAACGTATAACGTATAACGTATAACGTATAACGTATAACGTATAACGTATAACGTATAACGTATAACGAATAACGTAAAACGTATAACGCATAATGTATAACGTATAACGTATAACGTATAACGTATAACGTATAACGTATAACGTATAACGTGTAACGTATAACGTATAACGTATAACGTATAACGTATAACGTATAACGTATAACGTATGACGTGTAACGTATACCGTATACCGTATAACGTATAACGTATAACGTATAACCTATGACGTATAACGTATAACGTATAACGTATAAAGTATAACGTGTAACGAAGTACGTATAACGAATAACGTATAACGTATATCGTATAACGTACAACTTATAACGTATAACGTACAACGTATAACGTATAACGTATAACGTATAACGTGTAACGTATAACGTATAACGTATAACGTATAACGTATAACGTATAACGTATAACGTATAACGTATAACGTATTACATATAACGTATAACGTATAACGTATAACGTATAACGTATGACGTATAACGTATAACGTATAACGTATAACGTATAACGTATAACGTATAACAAATAACGTCTAACGTATAACGTATAACGTATAACGTATAACGTATAACGTACAACGTATAACGTACAACGTATAACGTATAACGTATAACGTATAACGTATAACGTATAACGTATAACGTATAACGTATAACGTATAACGTATAACGTATAACGTATAACGTATGACGTATAACGTATAACGTATAACGTATAACGTATAACGTATCACGTATAACGTAAAACGAATAACGTAAAACGTAAGACGCATTACATACTACGTATAACGTATAACGTTCAACGTATAACCTATGACGTATAACGTATAACTTATAACGTATAACGTATAAAGTATAACGTATAACCTATAACGTATAACGTATAACGTATAACGTATAACGTATAACGTATAACGTATAACGTATAACGTATAACGTATAACGTATAACGTATAACCTATAAAGTATAACGTATAACGTATAACGTATATCGTATAACGTATAACGTATAACGTATAACATGTAATGTATAACGTATAACGTATAACGTATAACGTATAACGTATAACGTATAACGTATAACGTATAACGTATAACGTATAACGTATAACGTATAACGTATAACGTATAACGTATAACGTATAACGTATAACGTATAACATGTAATGTATAACGTATAACGTATAACGTATAGCGTATAACGTATAACGTATAACGTATAACGTATAACGTATAATGTGTAGCGTATAACGTATAACGTATAACGTATAACGTATAACGTATAACGTATAACGTATAACGTATAACGTATAACGTATAACGTATAACGTATAACGTATAACGTTTAACGTATGACGTATAACGTATGACGTATAACGTATAACGTATAACGTATAACGTATAACGTATAACGTATAACGTATAACGTATAACGTATAACGTATAACGTATAACGTATAACGTATAACGTATAACGTATAACGTATAACGTATAACATGTAACGTATAACGTATAACGTATAACGTATAGCGTATAACGTATAACGTATAACGTATAACGTATAACGTATAACGTATAATGTATAGCGTATAACGTATAACGTATAACGTATAACGTATAACGTATAACGTATAACGTATAACGTATAACGTATAACGTATAACGTATAACGTATAACGTATAACGTATAACGTATAACGTATAACGTATAACGTATAACGTATAACGTATAACGTATAACGTATAACGTATAACGTATAACGTATAACGTTTAACGTATAACGTATAACGTATAACGTATAACGTATAACGTATAACGTATAACGTATAACGTATAACGTATAACGTATAACGTATAACGTATAACGTATAACGTATAACGTATAACGTATAACGTATAACGTATAACGTATAACGTATAACGTATAACGTATAACGTATAACGTATAACGTATAACGTATATCGTATAACGTATAACGTATAACGAATAACGTAAAACGTATAACGCATAATGTATAACGTATAACGTATAACGTATAACGTATAACGTATAACGTAAAACGTATAACGTATAACGTATAACGTATAACGTATAACGTATAACGTAACACCTATAACGTATAAAGTATAACGTATAACGTATAACGTATATCGTATAACGTGTAACGTATATCGTATAACGTATAACGTATAACGAATAACGTAAAACGTATAAAGTATAACGTATAACGTATAACGTGTAACGAAGAACGTATAAAGAATAACGTATAACGTATATCGTATAACGTACAACTTATAACGTATAACGTACAACGTATAACATGTAATGTATAACGTATAACGTATAATGTATAGCGTATAACGTATAACGTATAACGTATAACGTACAACGTATAACGTATCACGTATAACGTATTACGAATAACGTATAACGTATAACGTATAACGTATAACGCATAACGTATAACGTATAACGTATAACGTATAACGTATAACGTATAACGTATAACGTATAACGTATAACGTATAACGTATAACGAATAACGTAAAACGTATAACGCATAATGTATAACGTATAACGTATAACGTATAACGTATAACGTATAACGTATAACGTATAACGTGTAACGTATAACGTATAACGTATAACGTATAACGTATAACGTATAACGTATAACGTATGACGTGTAACGTATACCGTATACCGTATAACGTATAACGTATAACGTATAACCTATGACGTATAACGTATAACGTATAACGTATAAAGTATAACGTGTAACGAAGTACGTATAACGAATAACGTATAACGTATATCGTATAACGTACAACTTATAACGTATAACGTACAACGTATAACGTATAACGTATAACGTATAACGTGTAACGTATAACGTATAACGTATAACGTATAACGTATAACGTATAACGTATAACGTATAACGTATAACGTATTACATATAACGTATAACGTATAACGTATAACGTATAACGTATGACGTATAACGTATAACGTATAACGTATAACGTATAACGTATAACGTATAACAAATAACGTCTAACGTATAACGTATAACGTATAACGTATAACGTATAACGTACAACGTATAACGTACAACGTATAACGTATAACGTATAACGTATAACGTATAACGTATAACGTATAACGTATAACGTATAACGTATAACGTATAACGTATAACGTATAACGTATGACGTATAACGTATAACGTATAACGTATAACGTATAACGTATCACGTATAACGTAAAACGAATAACGTAAAACGTAAGACGCATTACATACTACGTATAACGTATAACGTTCAACGTATAACCTATGACGTATAACGTATAACTTATAACGTATAACGTATAAAGTATAACGTATAACCTATAACGTATAACGTATAACGTATAACGTATAACGTATAACGTATAACGTATAACGTATAACGTATAACGTATAACGTATAACGTATAACCTATAAAGTATAACGTATAACGTATAACGTATATCGTATAACGTATAACGTATAACGTATAACATGTAATGTATAACGTATAACGTATAACGTATAACGTATAACGTATAACGTATAACGTATAACGTATAACGTATAACGTATAACGTATAACGTATAACGTATAACGTATAACGTATAACGTATAACGTATAACGTATAACATGTAATGTATAACGTATAACGTATAACGTATAGCGTATAACGTATAACGTATAACGTATAACGTATAACGTATAATGTGTAGCGTATAACGTATAACGTATAACGTATAACGTATAACGTATAACGTATAACGTATAACGTATAACGTATAACGTATAACGTATAACGTATAACGTATAACGTTTAACGTATGACGTATAACGTATGACGTATAACGTATAACGTATAACGTATAACGTATAACGTATAACGTATAACGTATAACGTATAACGTATAACGTTTAACGTATAACGTATAACGTATAACGTATAACGTATAACGTATAACGTATAACGTATAACGTATAACGTATAACGTATAACGTATAACGTACAACGTATAACGTATAACGTATAACGTATAACGTATAACGTATAACGTATAACGTATAACGTATAACGTATAACGTATAACGTATAACGTATAACATGTAATGTATAACGTATAACGTATAACGTATAGCGTATAACGTATAACGTATAACGTATAACGTATAACGTATAATGTATAGCGTATAACGTATAACGTATAACGTATAACGTATAACGTATAACGTATAACGTATAACGTATAACGTATAACGTATAACGTATAACGTATAACGTATAACGTATAACGTATAACGTATAACGTATAACGTATAACGTATAACGTATAACGTATAACGTATAACGTTTAACGTATAACGTATAACGTATAACGTATAACGTATAACGTATAACGTATAACGTATAACGTATAACGTATAACGTATAACGTATAACGTATAACGTATAACGTATAACGTATAACGTATAACGTATAACGTATAACGTATAACGTATAACGTATAACGTATAACGTATAACGTATAACGTACAACGTATAACGTATCACGTATAACGTATTACGAATAACGTATAACGTATAACGTATAACGTAACACCTATAACGTATAAAGTATAACGTATAACGTATAACGTATAACGTATAACGTGTAACGTATATCGTATAACGTATAACGTATAACGAATAACGTAAAACGTATAACGTATAACGTATAACGTATAACGTGTAACGAAGAACGTATAAAGAATAACGTATAACGTATATCGTATAACGTACAACTTATAACGTATAATGTACAACGTATAACGTATAACGTATAACGTATAACGTATAACGTATAACGTATAACGTATAACGTATAACGTATAACGTTTAACGTATAACGTATAACGTATGACGTATAACGTATAACGTATAACGTATAACGTATAACGTATAACGTATAACGTATAACGTATAACGTTTAACGTATAACGTATAACGTATAACGTATAACGTATAACGTATAACGTATAACGTATAACGTATAACGTATAACGTATAACGTATAACGTATAACGTATAACGTATAACGTATAACGTATAACGTATAACGTATAACGTATAACGTATAACGTATAACGTATAACGTATAACGTATAACGTATAACGTATAACGTATAACGTATAACGTATAACGTATAACATGTAACGTATAACGTATAACGTATAACGTATAGCGTATAACGTATAACGTATAACGTATAACGTATAACGTATAACGTATAATGTATAGCGTATAACGTATAACGTATAACGTATAACGTATAACGTATAACGTATAACGTATAACGTATAACGTATAACGTATAACGTATAACGTATAACGTATAACGTATAACGTATAACGTATAACGTATAACGTATAACGTATAACGTATAACGTATAACGTATAACGTATAACGTATAACGTATAACGTATAACGTATAACGTATAACGTATAACGTATAACGTATAACGTATAACGTATAACGTATAACGTATAACGTATAACGTATAACGTATAACGTATAACGTATAACGTATAACGTATAACGTATAACGTATAACGTATAACGTATAACGTATAACGTATAACGTATAACGTATATCGTATAACGTATAACGTATAACGAATAACGTAAAACGTATAACGCATAATGTATAACGTATAACGTATAACGTATAACGTATAACGTATAACGTATAACGTATAACGTATAACGTATAACGTATAACGTATAACGTATAACGTATAACGTATAACGTATAACGTATAACGTATAACGTATAACGTATAACATGTAATGTATAACGTATAACGTATAACGTATAGCGTATAACGTATAACGTATAACGTATAACGTATAACGTATAATGTGTAGCGTATAACGTATAACGTATAACGTATAACGTATAACGTATAACGTATAACGTATAACGTATAACGTATAACGTATAACGTATAACGTATAACGTATAACGTTTAACGTATGACGTATAACGTATGACGTATAACGTATAACGTATAACGTATAACGTATAACGTATAACGTATAACGTATAACGTATAACGTATAACGTTTAACGTATAACGTATAACGTATAACGTATAACGTATAACGTATAACGTATAACGTATAACGTATAACGTATAACGTATAACGTATAACGTATAACGTATAACGTACAACGTATAACGTATAACGTATAACGTATAACGTATAACGTATAACGTATAACGTATAACGTATAACGTATAACGTATAACGTATAACGTATAACATGTAATGTATAACGTATAACGTATAACGTATAGCGTATAACGTATAACGTATAACGTATAACGTATAACGTATAATGTATAGCGTATAACGTATAACGTATAACGTATAACGTATAACGTATAACGTATAACGTATAACGTATAACGTATAACGTATAACGTATAACGTATAACGTATAACGTATAACGTATAACGTATAACGTATAACGTATAACGTATAACGTATAACGTATAACGTATAACGTTTAACGTATAACGTATAACGTATAACGTATAACGTATAACGTATAACGTATAACGTATAACGTATAACGTATAACGTATAACGTATAACGTATAACGTATAACGTATAACGTATAACGTATAACGTATAACGTATAACGTATAACGTATAACGTATAACGTATAACGTATAACGTACAACGTATAACGTATCACGTATAACGTATTACGAATAACGTATAACGTATAACGTATAACGTAACACCTATAACGTATAAAGTATAACGTATAACGTATAACGTATAACGTATAACGTGTAACGTATATCGTATAACGTATAACGTATAACGAATAACGTAAAACGTATAACGTATAACGTATAACGTATAACGTGTAACGAAGAACGTATAAAGAATAACGTATAACGTATATCGTATAACGTACAACTTATAACGTATAATGTACAACGTATAACGTATAACGTATAACGTATAACGTATAACGTATAACGTATAACGTATAACGTATAACGTATAACGTTTAACGTATAACGTATAACGTATGACGTATAACGTATAACGTATAACGTATAACGTATAACGTATAACGTATAACGTATAACGTATAACGTTTAACGTATAACGTATAACGTATAACGTATAACGTATAACGTATAACGTATAACGTATAACGTATAACGTATAACGTATAACGTATAACGTATAACGTATAACGTATAACGTATAACGTATAACGTATAACGTATAACGTATAACGTATAACGTATAACGTATAACGTATAACGTATAACGTATAACGTATAACGTATAACGTATAACGTATAACGTATAACATGTAACGTATAACGTATAACGTATAACGTATAGCGTATAACGTATAACGTATAACGTATAACGTATAACGTATAACGTATAACGTATAGCGTATAACGTATAACGTATAACGTATAACGTATAACGTATAACGTATAACGTATAACGTATAACGTATAACGTATAACGTATAACGTATAACGTATAACGTATAACGTATAACGTATAACGTATAACGTATAACGTATAACGTATAACGTATAACGTATAACGTATAACGTATAACGTTTAACGTATAACGTATAACGTATAACGTATAACGTATAACGTATAACGTATAACGTATAACGTATAACGTATAACGTATAACGTATAACGTATAACGTATAACGTATAACGTATAACGTATAACGTATAACGTATAACGTATAACGTATAACGTATAACGTATAACGTATAACGTATAACGTATAACGTATAACGTATAACGTATATCGTATAACGTATAACGTATAACGAATAACGTAAAACGTATAACGCATAATGTATAACGTATAACGTATAACGTATAACGTATAACGTATAACGTAAAACGTATAACGTATAACGTATAACGTATAACGTATAACGTATAACGTAACACCTATAACGTATAAAGTATAACGTATAACGTATAACGTATATCGTATAACGTGTAACGTATATCGTATAACGTATAACGTATAACGAATAACGTAAAACGTATAAAGTATAACGTATAACGTATAACGTGTAACGAAGAACGTATAAAGAATAACGTATAACGTATATCGTATAACGTACAACTTATAACGTATAACGTACAACGTATAACATGTAATGTATAACGTATAACGTATAATGTATAGCGTATAACGTATAACGTATAACGTATAACGTACAACGTATAACGTATCACGTATAACGTATTACGAATAACGTATAACGTATAACGTATAACGTAACACCTATAACGTATAAAGTATAACGTATAACGTATAACGTATAACGTATAACGTGTAACGTATATCGTATAACGTATAACGTATAACGAATAACGTAAAACGTATAACGTATAACGTATAACGTATAACGTGTAACGAAGAACGTATAAAGAATAACGTATAACGTATATCGTATAACGTACAACTTATAACGTATAATGTACAACGTATAACGTATAACGTATAACGTATAACGTATAACGTGTAACGTATAACGTACAACGTATAACGTATACCGTATAACGTATAACTAATAACGTATGACGTATAACGAATATCGTACAACGTTTAACGCATAACGTATAACGTATAACATGTAATGTATAACGTATAACGTATAATGTATAGCGTATAACGTATAACGTATAACGTATAACGTATAACGTATAACGTATAACGTATAACGTATAACGTATAACGTATAACGTATAACGTATAACGTATAACGTATAACGTATAACGTATAACGTATAACGTATAACGTATAACGTATAACGTATAACGTATATCGTATAACGTATAACGTATAACGAATAACGTAAAACGTATAACGCATAATGTATAACGTATAACGTATAACGTATAACGTATAACGTATAACGTATAACGTATAACGTGTAACGTATAACGTACAACGTATAACGTATACCGTATAACGTATAACTAATAACGTATGACGTATAACGAATATCGTACAACGTTTAACGCATAACGTATAACGTATAACATGTAATGTATAACGTATAACGTATAACGTATAACGTATAACGTATAACGTATAACGTATAACGTATAACGTATAACGTGTAACGTATAACGTATAACGTATAACGTATAACGTATAACGTATAACGTATAACGTATAACGTATAACGTATAACGTATAACGTATAACGTATAACGTATAACGTATAACGTATAACGTATAACGTATAACGTATAACGTATAACGTATATCGTATAACGTATAACGTATAACGAATAACGTAAAACGTATAACGCATAATGTATAACGTATAACGTATAACGTATAACGTATAACGTATAACCTATGACGTATAACGTATATCGTATAACGTATAACTTGTAACGAAAAACGTATAACGAATAACGTAAAACGTATGACGCATTACATGCTACGTATAAAGTATAACGTTCAACGTATAACCTATGACGTATAACGTATAACTTGTAACGTATAACGTATAACGTATAACGTATAACGTATAACCTATAACGTATAACGTATAACCTATAACGTATAACGTATAACGTATAACGTATAACTAATAACGTATGACGTATAACGAATATCGTACAACGTTTAACGCATAACGTATAACGTATAACATGTAATGTATAACGTATAACGTATAACGTATAACGTATAACGTATAACGTATAACGTATAACGTATAACGTGTAACGTGTAACGTATAACGTATAACGTATAACGTATAACGTATAACGTATAACGTATAACGAATAACGTAAAACGTATAACGCATAATGTATAACGTATAACGTATAACGTATAACGTATAACGTATAACGTATAACGTATAACGTATAACGTGTAACGTATAACGTACAACGTATAACGTATACCGTATAACGTATAACTAATAACGTATGACGTATAACGAATATCGTACAACGTTTAACGCATAACGTATAACGTATAACATGTAATGTATAACGTATAACGTATAACGTATAATGTATAACGTATAACGTATAACGTATAACGTATAACGTATAACGTATAACGTATAACGTGTAACGTATAACGTATAACGTATAACGTATAACGTATAACGTATAACGTATAACGTATAACGTATAACGTATAACGTATAACGTATAACGTATAACGTATAACGTATAACGTATAACGTATAACGTATAACGTATAACGTATAACGTATATCGTATAACGTATAACGTATAACGAATAACGTAAAACGTATAACGCATAATGTATAACGTATAACGTATAACGTATAACGTATAACGTATAACCTATGACGTATAACGTATATCGTATAACGTATAACTTGTAACGAAAAACGTATAACGAATAACGTAAAACGTATGACGCATTACATGCTACGTATAAAGTATAACGTTCAACGTATAACCTATGACGTATAACGTATAACTTGTAACGTATAACGTATAACGTATAACGTATAACGTATAACCTATAACGTATAACGTATAACGTATAACGTATAACGTATAACGTATAACGTATAACGTATAACGTATAACGTATAACGTATAACGTATAACGTATAACGTATAACGTATAACGTATAACGTATAACGTATAACGTATAACGTATAACGTATAACGTATAACGTATAACGAATAACGTAAAACGTATAACGCATAATGTATAACGTATAACGTATAACGTATAACGTATAACGTATAACGTATAACGTATAACGTGTAACGTATAACGTATAACGTATAACTTGTAACGAAAAACGTATAACGAATAACGTAAAACGTATGACGCATTACATGCTACGTATAAAGTATAACGTTCAACGTATAACCTATGACGTATAACGTATAACTTGTAACGTATAACGTATAACGTATAACGTATAACGTATAACCTATAACGTATAACGTATAACGTATAACGTATAACGTATAACGTATAACGTATAACGTATAACGTATAACGTATAACGTATAACGTATAACGTATAACGTATAACGTATAACGTATAACGTATAACGTATAACGTATAACGTATAACGTATAACGAATAACGTAAAACGTATAACGCATAATGTATAACGTATAACGTATAACGTATAACGTATAACGTATAACGTATAACGTATAACGTGTAACGTATAACGTATAACGTATAACGTATAACGTATAACGTATAACGTATAACGTATGACGTGTAACGTATACCGTATACCGTATAACGTATAACGTATAACGTATAACCTATGACGTATAACGTATAACGTATAACGTATAAAGTATAACGTGTAACGAAGTACGTATAACGAATAACGTATAACGTATATCGTATAACGTACAACTTATAACGTATAACGTACAACGTATAACGTATAACGTATAACGTATAACGTGTAACGTATAACGTATAACGTATAACGTATAACGTATAACGTATAACGTATAACGTATAACGTATAACGTATTACGTATAACGTATAACGTATAACGTATAACGTATAACGTATGACGTATAACGTATAACGTATAACGTATAACGTATAACGTATAACGTATAACAAATAACGTCTAACGTATAACGTATAACGTATAACGTATAACGTATAACGTACAACGTATAACGTACAACGTATAACGTATAACGTATAACGTATAACGTATAACGTATAACGTATAACGTATAACGTATAACGTATAACGTATAACGTATAACGTATAACGTATGACGTATAACGTATAACGTATAACGTATAACGTATAACGTATCACGTATAACGTAAAACGAATAACGTAAAACGTAAGACGCATTACATACTACGTATAACGTATAACGTTCAACGTATAACCTATGACGTATAACGTATAACTTATAACGTATAACGTATAAAGTATAACGTATAACCTATAACGTATAACGTATAACGTATAACGTATAACGTATAACGTATAACGTATAACGTATAACGTATAACGTATAACGTATAACGTATAACCTATAAAGTATAACGTATAACGTATAACGTATATCGTATAACGTATAACGTATAACGTATAACATGTAATGTATAACGTATAACGTATAACGTATAACGTATAACGTATAACGTATAACGTATAACGTATAACGTATAACGTATAACGTATAACGTATAACGTATAACGTATAACGTATAACGTATAACGTATAACATGTAATGTATAACGTATAACGTATAACGTATAGCGTATAACGTATAACGTATAACGTATAACGTATAACGTATAACGTGTAGCGTATAACGTATAACGTATAACGTATAACGTATAACGTATAACGTATAACGTATAACGTATAACGTATAACGTATAACGTTTAACGTATAACGTATAACGTATGACGTATAACGTATAACGTATAACGTATAACGTATAACGTATAACGTATAACGTATAACGTATAACGTTTAACGTATAACGTATAACGTATAACGTATAACGTATAACGTATAACGTATAACGTATAACGTATAACGTATAACGTATAACGTATAACGTATAACGTATAACGTATAACGTATAACGTATAACGTATAACGTATAACGTATAACGTATAACGTATAACGTATAACGTATAACGTATAACGTATAACGTATAACGTATAACGTATAACGTATAACGTATAACGTATAACATGTAATGTATAACGTATAACGTATAACGTATAGCGTATAACGTATAACGTATAACGTATAACGTATAACGTATAATGTATAGCGTATAACGTATAACGTATAACGTATAACGTATAACGTATAACGTATAACGTATAACGTATAACGTATAACGTATAACGTATAACGTATAACGTATAACGTATAACGTATAACGTATAACGTATAACGTATAACGTATAACGTATAACGTATAACGTATAACGTATAACGTTTAACGTATAACGTATAACGTATAACGTATAACGTATAACGTATAACGTATAACGTATAACGTATAACGTATAACGTATAACGTATAACGTATAACGTATAACGTATAACGTATATCGTATAACGTATAACGTATAACGAATAACGTAAAACGTATAACGCATAATGTATAACGTATAACGTATAACGTATAACGTATAACGTATAACGTATAACGTATAACGTATAACGTATAACGTATAACGTATAACGTATAACGTATAACGTATAACGTATAACGTATAACGTATAACGTATAACGTATAACGTATAACATGTAATGTATAACGTATAACGTATAACGTATAGCGTATAACGTATAACGTATAACGTATAACGTATAAGGTATAGCGTATAACGTATAACGTATAACGTATAACGTATAACGTATAACGTATAACGTATAACGTATAACGTATAACGTATAACGTATAACGTATAACGTATAACGTATAACGTATAACGTATAACGTATAACGTATAACGTATAACGTATAACGTATAACGTATAACGTATAACCTATAAAGTATAACGTATAACGTATAACGTATATCGTATAACGTATAACGTATAACGTATAACATGTAATGTATAACGTATAACGTATAACGTATAACGTATAACGTATAACGTATAACGTATAACGTATAACGTATAACGTATAACGTATAACCTATAAAGTATAACGTATAACGTATAACGTATATCGTATAACGTATAACGTATAACGTATAACGTATAACGTATAACGTATAACGTATAACGTATAACGTATAACGTATAACGTATAACGTATAACGTATAACGTATAACGTATAACGTATAACGTATAACGTATAACGTATAACGTATAACGTTTAACGTATAACGTATAACGTATAACGTATAACGTATAACGTATAACGTATAACGTATAACGTATAACGTATAACGTATAACGTATAACGTATAACGTATAACGTATAACGTATAACGTATAACGTATAACGTATAACATATAACGTATAACGTATAACGTATAACGTATAACGTATAACGTATAACGTATAACATGTAATGTATAACGTATAACGTATAACGTATAGCGTATAACGTATAACGTATAACGTATAACGTATAACGTATAATGTATAGCGTATAACGTATAACGTATAACGTATAACGTATAACGTATAACGTATAACGTATAACGTATAACGTATAACGTATAACGTATAACGTATAACGTATAACGTATAACGTATAACGTATAACGTATAACGTATAACATGTAATGTATAACGTATAACGTATAACGTATAGCGTATAACGTATAACGTATAACGTATAACGTATAAGGTATAGCGTATAACGTATAACGTATAACGTATAACGTATAACGTATAACGTATAACGTATAACGTATAACGAATAACGTAAAACGTATAACGCATAATGTATAACGTATAACGTATAACGTATAACGTATAACGTATAACGTATAACGTATAACGTGTAACGTATAACGTACAACGTATAACGTATACCGTATAACGTATAACTAATAACGTATGACGTATAACGAATATCGTACAACGTTTAACGCATAACGTATAACGTATAACATGTAATGTATAACGTATAACGTATAACGTATAACGTATAACGTATAACGTATAACGTATAACGTATAACGTATAACGTATAACGTATAACGTATAACGTGTAACGTATAACGTATAACGTATAACGTATAACGTATAACGTATAACGTATAACGTATAACGTATAACGTATAACGTATAACGTATAACGTATAACGTATAACGTATAACGTATAACGTATAACGTATAACGTATAACGTATAACGTATAACGTATATCGTATAACGTATAACGTATAACGAATAACGTAAAACGTATAACGCATAATGTATAACGTATAACGTATAACGTATAACGTATAACGTATAACCTATGACGTATAACGTATATCGTATAACGTATAACTTGTAACGAAAAACGTATAACGAATAACGTAAAACGTATGACGCATTACATGCTACGTATAAAGTATAACGTTCAACGTATAACCTATGACGTATAACGTATAACTTGTAACGTATAACGTATAACGTATAACGTATAACGTATAACCTATAACGTATAACGTATAACGTATAACGTATAACGTATAACGTATAACGTATAACGTATAACGTATAACGTATAACGTATAACGTATAACGTATAACGTATAACGTATAACGTATAACGTATAACGTATAACGTATAACGTATAACGTATAACGAATAACGTAAAACGTATAACGCATAATGTATAACGTATAACGTATAACGTATAACGTATAACGTATAACGTATAACGTATAACGTGTAACGTATAACGTATAACGTATAACTTGTAACGAAAAACGTATAACGAATAACGTAAAACGTATGACGCATTACATGCTACGTATAAAGTATAACGTTCAACGTATAACCTATGACGTATAACGTATAACTTGTAACGTATAACGTATAACGTATAACGTATAACGTATAACCTATAACGTATAACGTATAACGTATAACGTATAACGTATAACGTATAACGTATAACGTATAACGTATAACGTATAACGTATAACGTATAACGTATAACGTATAACGTATAACGTATAACGTATAACGTATAACGTATAACGTATAACGTATAACGAATAACGTAAAACGTATAACGCATAATGTATAACGTATAACGTATAACGTATAACGTATAACGTATAACGTATAACGTATAACGTGTAACGTATAACGTATAACGTATAACGTATAACGTATAACGTATAACGTATAACGTATGACGTGTAACGTATACCGTATACCGTATAACGTATAACGTATAACGTATAACCTATGACGTATAACGTATAACGTATAACGTATAAAGTATAACGTGTAACGAAGTACGTATAACGAATAACGTATAACGTATATCGTATAACGTACAACTTATAACGTATAACGTACAACGTATAACGTATAACGTATAACGTATAACGTGTAACGTATAACGTATAACGTATAACGTATAACGTATAACGTATAACGTATAACGTATAACGTATAACGTATTACGTATAACGTATAACGTATAACGTATAACGTATAACGTATGACGTATAACGTATAACGTATAACGTATAACGTATAACGTATAACGTATAACAAATAACGTCTAACGTATAACGTATAACGTATAACGTATAACGTATAACGTACAACGTATAACGTACAACGTATAACGTATAACGTATAACGTATAACGTATAACGTATAACGTATAACGTATAACGTATAACGTATAACGTATAACGTATAACGTATAACGTATGACGTATAACGTATAACGTATAACGTATAACGTATAACGTATCACGTATAACGTAAAACGAATAACGTAAAACGTAAGACGCATTACATACTACGTATAACGTATAACGTTCAACGTATAACCTATGACGTATAACGTATAACTTATAACGTATAACGTATAAAGTATAACGTATAACCTATAACGTATAACGTATAACGTATAACGTATAACGTATAACGTATAACGTATAACGTATAACGTATAACGTATAACGTATAACGTATAACGTATAACGTATAACCTATAAAGTATAACGTATAACGTATAACGTATATCGTATAACGTATAACGTATAACGTATAACATGTAATGTATAACGTATAACGTATAACGTATAACGTATAACGTATAACGTATAACGTATAACGTATAACGTATAACGTATAACGTATAACGTATAACGTATAACGTATAACGTATAACGTATAACGTATAACGTATAACGTATAACATGTAATGTATAACGTATAACGTATAACGTATAGCGTATAACGTATAACGTATAACGTATAACGTATAACGTATAATGTGTAGCGTATAACGTATAACGTATAACGTATAACGTATAACGTATAACGTATAACGTATAACGTATAACGTATAACGTATAACGTTTAACGTATAACGTATAACGTATGACGTATAACGTATAACGTATAACGTATAACGTATAACGTATAACGTATAACGTATAACGTATAACGTTTAACGTATAACGTATAACGTATAACGTATAACGTATAACGTATAACGTATAACGTATAACGTATAACGTATAACGTATAACGTATAACGTATAACGTATAACGTATAACGTATAACGTATAACGTATAACGTATAACGTATAACGTATAACGTATAACGTATAACGTATAACGTATAACGTATAACGTATAACGTATAACATGTAATGTATAACGTATAACGTATAACGTATAGCGTATAACGTATAACGTATAACGTATAACGTATAACGTATAATGTATAGCGTATAACGTATAACGTATAACGTATAACGTATAACGTATAACGTATAACGTATAACGTATAACGTATAACGTATAACGTATAACGTATAACGTATAACGTATAACGTATAACGTATAACGTATAACGTATAACGTATAACGTATAACGTATAACGTATAACGTTTAACGTATAACGTATAACGTATAACGTATAACGTATAACGTATAACGTATAACGTATAACGTATAACGTATAACGTATAACGTATAACGTATAACGTATAACGTATAACGTATAACGTATAACGTATAACGTATAACGTATAACGTATAACGTATAACGTATAACGTATAACGTATAACGTATAACGTATAACGTATAACGTATAACGTATAACGTATATCGTATAACGTATAACGTATAACGAATAACGTAAAACGTATAACGCATAATGTATAACGTATAACGTATAACGTATAACGTATAACGTATAACGTATAACGTATAACGTATAACGTATAACGTATAACGTATAACGTATAACGTATAACGTATAACGTATAACGTATAACGTATAACGTATAACGTATAACATGTAATGTATAACGTATAACGTATAACGTATAGCGTATAACGTATAACGTATAACGTATATCGTATAAGGTATAGCGTATAACGTATAACGTATAACGTATAACGTATAACGTATAACGTATAACGTATAACGTATAACGTATAACGTATAACGTATAACGTATAACGTATAACGTATAACGTATAACGTATAACGTATAACGTATAACGTATAACGTATAACGTATAACGTATAACCTATAAAGTATAACGTATAACGTATAACGTATATCGTATAACGTATAACGTATAACGTATAACATGTAATGTATAACGTATAACGTATAACGTATAACGTATAACGTATAACGTATAACGTATAACGTATAACGTATAACGTATAACGTATAACGTATAACGTATACCCTATAAAGTATAACGTATAACGTATAACGTATATCGTATAACGTATAACGTATAACGTATAACGTATAACGTATAACGTATAACGTATAACGTATAACGTATAACGTATAACGTATAACGTATAACGTATAACGTATAACGTATAACGTATAACGTATAACGTATAACGTATAACGTATAACGTTTAACGTATAACGTATAACGTATAACGTATAACGTATAACGTATAACGTATAACGTATAACGTATAACGTATAACGTATAACGTATAACGTATAACGTATAACGTATAACGTATAACGTATAACGTATAACGTATAACGTATAACGTATAACGTATAACGTATAACGTATAACGTATAACATGTAATGTATAACGTATAACGTATAACGTATAGCGTATAACGTATAACGTATAACGTATAACGTATAACGTATAATGTATAGCGTATAACGTATAACGTATAACGTATAACGTATAACGTATAACGTATAACGTATAACGTATAACGTATAACGTATAACGTATAACGTATAACGTATAACGTATAACGTATAACGTATAACGCATAATGTATAACGTATAACGTATAACGTATAACGTATAACGTATAACGTATAACGTATAACGTGTAACGTATAACGTATAACGTATAACGTATAACGTATAACGTATAACGTATAACGTATGACGTGTAACGTATACCGTATACCGTATAACGTATAACGTATAACGTATAACCTATGACGTATAACGTATAACGTATAACGTATAAAGTATAACGTGTAACGAAGTACGTATAACGAATAACGTATAACGTATATCGTATAACGTACAACTTATAACGTATAACGTACAACGTATAACGTATAACGTATAACGTATAACGTGTAACGTATAACGTATAACGTATAACGTATAACGTATAACGTATAACGTATAACGTATAACGTATAACGTATTACGTATAACGTATAACGTATAACGTATAACGTATAACGTATGACGTATAACGTATAACGTATAACGTATAACGTATAACGTATAACGTATAACAAATAACGTCTAACGTATAACGTATAACGTATAACGTATAACGTATAACGTACAACGTATAACGTACAACGTATAACGTATAACGTATAACGTATAACGTATAACGTATAACGTATAACGTATAACGTATAACGTATAACGTATAACGTATAACGTATAACGTATGACGTATAACGTATAACGTATAACGTATAACGTATAACGTATCACGTATAACGTAAAACGAATAACGTAAAACGTAAGACGCATTACATACTACGTATAACGTATAACGTTCAACGTATAACCTATGACGTATAACGTATAACTTATAACGTATAACGTATAAAGTATAACGTATAACCTATAACGTATAACGTATAACGTATAACGTATAACGTATAACGTATAACGTATAACGTATAACGTATAACGTATAACGTATAACGTATAACCTATAAAGTATAACGTATAACGTATAACGTATATCGTATAACGTATAACGTATAACGTATAACATGTAATGTATAACGTATAACGTATAACGTATAACGTATAACGTATAACGTATAACGTATAACGTATAACGTATAACGTATAACGTATAACGTATAACGTATAACGTATAACGTATAACGTATAACGTATAACATGTAATGTATAACGTATAACGTATAACGTATAGCGTATAACGTATAACGTATAACGTATAACGTATAACGTATAACGTGTAGCGTATAACGTATAACGTATAACGTATAACGTATAACGTATAACGTATAACGTATAACGTATAACGTATAACGTATAACGTTTAACGTATAACGTATAACGTATGACGTATAACGTATAACGTATAACGTATAACGTATAACGTATAACGTATAACGTATAACGTATAACGTTTAACGTATAACGTATAACGTATAACGTATAACGTATAACGTATAACGTATAACGTATAACGTATAACGTATAACGTATAACGTATAACGTATAACGTATAACGTATAACGTATAACGTATAACGTATAACGTATAACGTATAACGTATAACGTATAACGTATAACGTATAACGTATAACGTATAACGTATAACGTATAACGTATAACGTATAACGTATAACGTATAACATGTAATGTATAACGTATAACGTATAACGTATAGCGTATAACGTATAACGTATAACGTATAACGTATAACGTATAATGTATAGCGTATAACGTATAACGTATAACGTATAACGTATAACGTATAACGTATAACGTATAACGTATAACGTATAACGTATAACGTATAACGTATAACGTATAACGTATAACGTATAACGTATAACGTATAACGTATAACGTATAACGTATAACGTATAACGTATAACGTATAACGTTTAACGTATAACGTATAACGTATAACGTATAACGTATAACGTATAACGTATAACGTATAACGTATAACGTATAACGTATAACGTATAACGTATAACGTATAACGTATAACGTATATCGTATAACGTATAACGTATAACGAATAACGTAAAACGTATAACGCATAATGTATAACGTATAACGTATAACGTATAACGTATAACGTATAACGTATAACGTATAACGTATAACGTATAACGTATAACGTATAACGTATAACGTATAACGTATAACGTATAACGTATAACGTATAACGTATAACGTATAACGTATAACATGTAATGTATAACGTATAACGTATAACGTATAGCGTATAACGTATAACGTATAACGTATAACGTATAAGGTATAGCGTATAACGTATAACGTATAACGTATAACGTATAACGTATAACGTATAACGTATAACGTATAACGTATAACGTATAACGTATAACGTATAACGTATAACGTATAACGTATAACGTATAACGTATAACGTATAACGTATAACGTATAACGTATAACGTATAACGTATAACCTATAAAGTATAACGTATAACGTATAACGTATATCGTATAACGTATAACGTATAACGTATAACATGTAATGTATAACGTATAACGTATAACGTATAACGTATAACGTATAACGTATAACGTATAACGTATAACGTATAACGTATAACGTATAACCTATAAAGTATAACGTATAACGTATAACGTATATCGTATAACGTATAACGTATAACGTATAACGTATAACGTATAACGTATAACGTATAACGTATAACGTATAACGTATAACGTATAACGTATAACGTATAACGTATAACGTATAACGTATAACGTATAACGTATAACGTATAACGTATAACGTTTAACGTATAACGTATAACGTATAACGTATAACGTATAACGTATAACGTATAACGTATAACGTATAACGTATAACGTATAACGTATAACGTATAACGTATAACGTATAACGTATAACGTATAACGTATAACGTATAACGTATAACGTATAACGTATAACGTATAACGTATAACGTATAACGTATAACGTATAACATGTAATGTATAACGTATAACGTATAACGTATAGCGTATAACGTATAACGTATAACGTATAACGTATAACGTATAATGTATAGCGTATAACGTATAACGTATAACGTATAACGTATAACGTATAACGTATAACGTATAACGTATAACGTATAACGTATAACGTATAACGTATAACGTATAACGTATAACGTATAACGTATAACGTATAACGTATAACATGTAATGTATAACGTATAACGTATAACGTATAGCGTATAACGTATAACGTATAACGTATAACGTATAAGGTATAGCGTATAACGTATAACGTATAACGTATAACGTATAACGTATAACGTATAACGTATAACGTATAACGAATAACGTAAAACGTATAACGCATAATGTATAACGTATAACGTATAACGTATAACGTATAACGTATAACGTATAACGTATAACGTGTAACGTATAACGTACAACGTATAACGTATACCGTATAACGTATAACTAATAACGTATGACGTATAACGAATATCGTACAACGTTTAACGCATAACGTATAACGTATAACATGTAATGTATAACGTATAACGTATAACGTATAACGTATAACGTATAACGTATAACGTATAACGTATAACGTATAACGTATAACGTATAACGTGTAACGTATAACGTATAACGTATAACGTATAACGTATAACGTATAACGTATAACGTATAACGTATAACGTATAACGTATAACGTATAACGTATAACGTATAACGTATAACGTATAACGTATAACGTATAACGTATAACGTATAACGTATATCGTATAACGTATAACGTATAACGAATAACGTAAAACGTATAACGCATAATGTATAACGTATAACGTATAACGTATAACGTATAACGTATAACCTATGACGTATAACGTATATCGTATAACGTATAACTTGTAACGAAAAACGTATAACGAATAACGTAAAACGTATGACGCATTACATGCTACGTATAAAGTATAACGTTCAACGTATAACCTATGACGTATAACGTATAACTTGTAACGTATAACGTATAACGTATAACGTATAACGTATAACCTATAACGTATAACGTATAACGTATAACGTATAACGTATAACGTATAACGTATAACGTATAACGTATAACGTATAACGTATAACGTATAACGTATAACGTATAACGTATAACGTATAACGTATAACGTATAACGTATAACGTATAACGTATAACGAATAACGTAAAACGTATAACGCATAATGTATAACGTATAACGTATAACGTATAACGTATAACGTATAACGTATAACGTATAACGTGTAACGTATAACGTATAACGTATAACTTGTAACGAAAAACGTATAACGAATAACGTAAAACGTATGACGCATTACATGCTACGTATAAAGTATAACGTTCAACGTATAACCTATGACGTATAACGTATAACTTGTAACGTATAACGTATAACGTATAACGTATAACGTATAACCTATAACGTATAACGTATAACGTATAACGTATAACGTATAACGTATAACGTATAACGTATAACGTATAACGTATAACGTATAACGTATAACGTATAACGTATAACGTATAACGTATAACGTATAACGTATAACGTATAACGTATAACGTATAACGAATAACGTAAAACGTATAACGCATAATGTATAACGTATAACGTATAACGTATAACGTATAACGTATAACGTATAACGTATAACGTGTAACGTATAACGTATAACGTATAACGTATAACGTATAACGTATAACGTATAACGTATGACGTGTAACGTATACCGTATACCGTATAACGTATAACGTATAACGTATAACCTATGACGTATAACGTATAACGTATAACGTATAAAGTATAACGTGTAACGAAGTACGTATAACGAATAACGTATAACGTATATCGTATAACGTACAACTTATAACGTATAACGTACAACGTATAACGTATAACGTATAACGTATAACGTGTAACGTATAACGTATAACGTATAACGTATAACGTATAACGTATAACGTATAACGTATAACGTATAACGTATTACGTATAACGTATAACGTATAACGTATAACGTATAACGTATGACGTATAACGTATAACGTATAACGTATAACGTATAACGTATAACGTATAACAAATAACGTCTAACGTATAACGTATAACGTATAACGTATAACGTATAACGTACAACGTATAACGTACAACGTATAACGTATAACGTATAACGTATAACGTATAACGTATAACGTATAACGTATAACGTATAACGTATAACGTATAACGTATAACGTATAACGTATGACGTATAACGTATAACGTATAACGTATAACGTATAACGTATCACGTATAACGTAAAACGAATAACGTAAAACGTAAGACGCATTACATACTACGTATAACGTATAACGTTCAACGTATAACCTATGACGTATAACGTATAACTTATAACGTATAACGTATAAAGTATAACGTATAACCTATAACGTATAACGTATAACGTATAACGTATAACGTATAACGTATAACGTATAACGTATAACGTATAACGTATAACGTATAACGTATAACGTATAACGTATAACCTATAAAGTATAACGTATAACGTATAACGTATATCGTATAACGTATAACGTATAACGTATAACATGTAATGTATAACGTATAACGTATAACGTATAACGTATAACGTATAACGTATAACGTATAACGTATAACGTATAACGTATAACGTATAACGTATAACGTATAACGTATAACGTATAACGTATAACGTATAACGTATAACGTATAACATGTAATGTATAACGTATAACGTATAACGTATAGCGTATAACGTATAACGTATAACGTATAACGTATAACGTATAATGTGTAGCGTATAACGTATAACGTATAACGTATAACGTATAACGTATAACGTATAACGTATAACGTATAACGTATAACGTATAACGTTTAACGTATAACGTATAACGTATGACGTATAACGTATAACGTATAACGTATAACGTATAACGTATAACGTATAACGTATAACGTATAACGTTTAACGTATAACGTATAACGTATAACGTATAACGTATAACGTATAACGTATAACGTATAACGTATAACGTATAACGTATAACGTATAACGTATAACGTATAACGTATAACGTATAACGTATAACGTATAACGTATAACGTATAACGTATAACGTATAACGTATAACGTATAACGTATAACGTATAACGTATAACGTATAACATGTAATGTATAACGTATAACGTATAACGTATAGCGTATAACGTATAACGTATAACGTATAACGTATAACGTATAATGTATAGCGTATAACGTATAACGTATAACGTATAACGTATAACGTATAACGTATAACGTATAACGTATAACGTATAACGTATAACGTATAACGTATAACGTATAACGTATAACGTATAACGTATAACGTATAACGTATAACGTATAACGTATAACGTATAACGTATAACGTTTAACGTATAACGTATAACGTATAACGTATAACGTATAACGTATAACGTATAACGTATAACGTATAACGTATAACGTATAACGTATAACGTATAACGTATAACGTATAACGTATAACGTATAACGTATAACGTATAACGTATAACGTATAACGTATAACGTATAACGTATAACGTATAACGTATAACGTATAACGTATAACGTATAACGTATAACGTATATCGTATAACGTATAACGTATAACGAATAACGTAAAACGTATAACGCATAATGTATAACGTATAACGTATAACGTATAACGTATAACGTATAACGTATAACGTATAACGTATAACGTATAACGTATAACGTATAACGTATAACGTATAACGTATAACGTATAACGTATAACGTATAACATGTAATGTATAACGTATAACGTATAACGTATAGCGTATAACGTATAACGTATAACGTATAACGTATAAGGTATAGCGTATAACGTATAACGTATAACGTATAACGTATAACGTATAACGTATAACGTATAACGTATAACGTATAACGTATAACGTATAACGTATAACGTATAACGTATAACGTATAACGTATAACGTATAACGTATAACGTATAACGTATAACGTATAACGTATAACCTATAAAGTATAACGTATAACGTATAACGTATATCGTATAACGTATAACGTATAACGTATAACATGTAATGTATAACGTATAACGTATAACGTATAACGTATAACGTATAACGTATAACGTATAACGTATAACGTATAACGTATAACGTATAACGTATAACGTATACCCTATAAAGTATAACGTATAACGTATAACGTATATCGTATAACGTATAACGTATAACGTATAACGTATAACGTATAACGTATAACGTATAACGTATAACGTATAACGTATAACGTATAACGTATAACGTATAACGTATAACGTATAACGTATAACGTATAACGTATAACGTATAACGTATAACGTTTAACGTATAACGTATAACGTATAACGTATAACGTATAACGTATAACGTATAACGTATAACGTATAACGTATAACGTATAACGTATAACGTATAACGTATAACGTATAACGTATAACGTATAACGTATAACGTATAACGTATAACGTATAACGTATAACGTATAACGTATAACGTATAACGTATAACGTATAACATGTAATGTATAACGTATAACGTATAACGTATAGCGTATAACGTATAACGTATAACGTATAACGTATAACGTATAATGTATAGCGTATAACGTATAACGTATAACGTATAACGTATAACGTATAACGTATAACGTATAACGTATAACGTATAACGTATAACGTATAACGTATAACGTATAACGTATAACGTATAACGTATAACGTATAACGTATAACGTATAACGTATAACGTATAACGTATAACGTATAACGTATAACGTATAACGTATAACGTATAACGTATATCGTATAACGTATAACGTATAACGAATAACGTAAAACGTATAACGCATAATGTATAACGTATAACGTATAACGTATAACGTATAACGTATAACGTATAACGTATAACGTATAACGTATAACGTATAACGTATAACGTATAACGTATAACGTATAACGTATAACGTATACCGTATAACGTATAACGTATAACGTATAACGTATAACGTATAACGTATAACGTATAACGTATAACGTATAACATGTAATGTATAACGTATAACGTATAACGTATAGCGTATAACGTATAACGTATAACGTATAACGTATAACGTATAATGTATAGCGTATAACGTATAACGTATAACGTATAACGTATAACGTATAACGTATAACGTATAACGTATAACGTATAACGTATAACGTATAACGTATAACGTATAACATGTAATGTATAACGTATAACGTATAACGTATAACGTATAACGTATAACGTATATCGTATAACGTATAACGTATAACGAATAACGTAAAACGTATAACGCATAATGTATAACGTATAACGTATAACGTATAACGTATAACGTATAACGTATAACGTATAACGTATAACGTATAACGTATAACGTATAACGTATAACGTATAACGTATAACGTATAACGTATAACGTATAACGTATAACGTATAACGTATAACGTATAACATGTAATGTATAACGTATAACGTATAACGTATAGCGTATAACGTATAACGTATAACGTATAACGTATAAGGTATAGCGTATAACGTATAACGTATAACGTATAACGTATAACGTATAACGTATAACGTATAACGTATAACGTATAACGTATAACGTATAACGTATAACGTATAACGTATAACGTATAACGTATAACGTATAACGTATAACGTATAACGTATAACGTATAACGTATAACGTATAACGTATAACCTATAAAGTATAACGTATAACGTATAACGTATATCGTATAACGTATAACGTATAACGTATAACATGTAATGTATAACGTATAACGTATAACGTATAACGTATAACGTATAACGTATAACGTATAACGTATAACGTATAACGTATAACCTATAAAGTATAACGTATAACGTATAACGTATATCGTATAACGTATAACGTATAACGTATAACGTATAACGTATAACGTATAACGTATAACGTATAACGTATAACGTATAACGTATAACGTATAACGTATAACGTATAACGTATAACGTATAACGTATAACGTATAACGTATAACGTATAACGTTTAACGTATAACGTATAACGTATAACGTATAACGTATAACGTATAACGTATAACGTATAACGTATAACGTATAACGTATAACGTATAACGTATAACGTATAACGTATAACGTATAACGTATAACGTATAACGTATAACGTATAACGTATAACGTATAACGTATAACGTATAACGTATAACGTATAACGTATAACATGTAATGTATAACGTATAACGTATAACGTATAGCGTATAACGTATAACGTATAACGTATAACGTATAACGTATAATGTATAGCGTATAACCTATAACGTATAACGTATAACGTATAACGTATAACGTATAACGTATAACGTATAACGTATAACGTATAACGTATAACGTATAACGTATAACGTATAACGTATAACGTATAACGTATAACGTATAACGTATAACGTATAACGTATAACGTATAACGTATAACGTATAACGTATAACGTATAACGTATAACGTATAACGTATATCGTATAACGTATAACGTATAACGAATAACGTAAAACGTATAACGCATAATGTATAACGTATAACGTATAACGTATAACGTATAACGTATAACGTATAACGTATAACGTATAACGTATAACGTATAACGTATAACGTATAACGTATAACGTATAACGTATAACGTATAACGTATAACGTATAACGTATAACGTATAACGTATAACGTATAACGTATAACGTATAACGTATAACGTATAACATGTAATGTATAACGTATAACGTATAACGTATAGCGTATAACGTATAACGTATAACGTATAACGTATAACGTATAATGTATAGCGTATAACGTATAACGTATAACGTATAACGTATAACGTATAACGTATAACGTATAACGTATAACGTATAACGTATAACGTATAACGTATAACGTATAACATGTAATGTATAACGTATAACGTATAACGTATAGCGTATAACGTATAACGTATAACGTATAACGTATAAGGTATAGCGTATAACGTATAACGTATAACGTATAACGTATAACGTATAACGTATTATGTATAACGTATAACGTATAACGTATAACGTATAACGTATAACGTATAACGTATAACGTATAGCGTATAACGTATAACGTATAACGTATAACGTATAACGTATAACCTATAAAGTATAACGTATAACGTATAACGTATATCGTATAACGTATAACGTATAACGTATAACATGTAATGTATAACGTATAACGTATAACGTATAACGTATAACGAATAACGTATAACGTATAACGTATAACGTATAACGTATAACCTATAAAGTATAACGTATAACGTATAACGTATATCGTATAACGTATAACGTATAACGTATAACGTATAACGTATAACGTATAACGTATAACGTATAACGTATAACGTATAACGTATAACGTATAACGTATAACGTATAACGTATAACGTATAACGTATAACGTATAACGTATAACGTATAACGTTTAACGTATAACGTATAACGTATAACGTATAACGTATAACGTATAACGTATAACGTATAACGTATAACGTATAACGTATAACGTATAACGTATAACGTATAACGTATAACGTATAACGTATAACGTATAACGTATAACGTATAACGTATAACGTATAACGTATAACGTATAACGTATAACGTATAACGTATAACGTATAACATGTAATGTATAACGTATAACGTATAACGTATAGCGTATAACGTATAACGTATAACGTATAACGTATAACGTATAATGTATAGCGTATAAAGTATAACGTATAACGTATAACGTATAACGTATAACGTATAACGTATAACGTATAACGTATAACGTATAACGTATAACGTATAACGTATAACGTATAACGTATAACGTATAACGTATAACGTATAACGTATAACGTATAACGTATAACGTATAACGTATAACGTATAACGTATAACGTATAACATGTAATGTATAATGTATAACGTATAACGTATAGCGTATAACGTATAACGTATAACGTATAACGTATAACGTATAATGTGTAGCGTATAACGTATAACGTATAACGTATAACGTATAACGTATAACGTATAACGTATAACGTATAACGTATAACGTATAACGTATAACGTATAACGTTTAACGTATAACGTATAACGTATAACGTATAACGTATAACGTATAACGTATAACGTATAACGTATAACGTATAACGTATAACGTATAACGTATAACGTATAACGTATAACGTATAACGTATAACGTATAACGTATAACGTATAACGTATAACGTATAACGTATAACGTATAACGTATAACGTATAACGTATAACGTATAACATGTAATGTATAACGTATAACGTATAACGTATAGCGTATAACGTATAACGTATAACGTATAACGTATAACGTATAATGTATAGCGTATAACGTATAACGTATAACGTATAACGTATAACGTATAACGTATAACGTATAACGTATAACGTATAACGTATAACGTATAACGTATAACGTATAACGTATAACGTATAACGTATAACGTATAACGTATAACGTATAACGTATAACGTATAACGTTTAACGTATAACGTATAACGTATAACGTATAACGTATAACGTATAACGTATAACGTATAACGTATAACGTATAACGTATAACGTATAACGTATAACGTATAACGTATAACGTATAACGTATAACGTATAACGTATAACGTATAACGTATAACGTATAACGTACAACGTATAACGTATACCGTATAACGTATTACTAATAACGTATGACGTATAACGAATATCGTACAACGTATAACGCATAACGTATAACGTATAACATGTAATGTATAACGTATAACGTATAGTGTATAGCGTATAACGTATAACGTATAACGTATAACGTACAACGTATAACGTATCACGTATAACGTATTACGAATAACGTATAACGTATAACGTATAACGTAACACCTATAACGTATAAAGTATAACGTATAACGTATAACGTATATCGTATAACGTGTAACGTATATCGTATAACGTATAACGTATAACGAATAACGTAAAACGTATAAAGTATAACGTATAACGTATAACGTGTAACGAAGAACGTATAAAGAATAACGTATAACGTATATCGTATAACGTACAACTTATAACGTATAACGTATAACGTACAACGTATAACATGTAATGTATAACGTATAACGTATAATGTATAGCGTATAACGTATAACGTATAACGTATAACGTACAACGTATAACGTATCACGTATAACGTATTACGAATAACGTATAACGTATAACGTATAACGTAACACCTATAACGTATAAAGTATAACGTATAACGTATAACGTATAACGTATAACGTGTAACGTATATCGTATAACGTATAACGTATAACGAATAACGTAAAACTAATAACGTATGACGTATAACGAATATCGTACAACGTTTAACGCATAACGTATAACGTATAACGTATAACGTATAACGTATAACGTATAACGTATAACGTATAACGTATAACATATAACGTATATCGTATAACGTATAACGTATAACGAATAACGTAAAACGTATAACGCATAATGTATAACGTATAACGTATAACGTATAACGTATAACGTATAACGTATAACGTATAACGTGTAACGTATAACGTACAACGTATAACGTATACCGTATAACGTATAACTAATAACGTATGACGTATAACGAATATCGTACAACGTTTAACGCATAACGTATAACGTATAACATGTAATGTATAACGTATAACGTATAATGTATAGCGAATAACGTATAACGTATAACGTATAACGTATAACGTATAACGTATAACGTATAACGTATAACGTATAACGTATAACGTATAACGTATAACGTATAACGTATAACGTATAACGTGTAACGTATAACGTATAACGTATAACGTATAACGTATAACGTATAACGTATAACGTATAACGTATAACGTTTAACGTATAACGTATAACGTATAACGTATAACGTATAACGTATAACGTATAACGTATAACGTATAACGTATGACGTATAACGTATAACATATAACGTATAACCTGTGACGTATAACGTATAACGTATAACGTATAACGTATAACTTGTAACGTATAACGTATAACGTATAACGTATAACCTATAACGTATAACATATAACGTATAACCTATGACGTATAACGTATAACGTATAACGTATAACGTATAAAGTATAACGTATAACGTACAACGTATAACGTATAACGTATAACGTATAACGTGTAACGTATAACGTATAACGTATAACGTATAACGTATAACGTATAACATATAACGTATAACCTATGACGTATAACGTATAACGTATAACGTATAACGTATAAAGTATAACGTATAACGTACAACGTATAACGTATAACGTATAACGTATAACGTGTAACGTATAACGTATAACGTATAACGTATAACGTATAACGTATAACGTATAACGTATAACATATAACGTATAACCTATGACGTATAACGTATAACGTATAACATATAACGTATAAAGTATAACGTATAACGTACAACGTATAACGTATAACGTATAACGTATAACGTGTAACGTATAACGTATAACGTATAACGTATAACGTATAACGTATAACGTATAACGTATAACGTATAACGTATAACGTACAACGTATAACGTATACCGTATAACGTATAACTAATAACGTATGACGTATAACGAATATCGTACAACGTTTAACGCATAACGTATAACGTATAACATGTAATGTATAACGTATAACGTATAATGTATAGCGTATAACGTATAACGTATAACGTTCAACGTATAACCTATGACGTATAACGTATAACTTATAACGTATAACGTATAACGTATAACGTATAACCTATAACGTATAACTTATAACGTATAACGTATAACGTATAACGTATAACCTATAACGTATAACGTATAACGCATAACGTATAACGTATAACATGTAATGTATAACGTATAACGTATAATGTATAGCGTATAACGTATAACGTACAACGTATAACGTATAACGTATAACGTATAACGTATAACGTGTAACGTATAACGTACAACGTATAACGTATACCGTATAACGTATAACTAATAACGTATGACGTATAACGAATATCGTACAACGTTTAACGCATAACGTATAACGTATAACATGTAATGTATAACGTATAACGTATAATGTATAGCGTATAACGTATAACGTATAACGTATAACGTATAACGTATAACGTATAACGTATAACGTATAACGTATAACGTATAACGTATAACGTATAACGTATAACGTATAACGTATAACGTATAACGTATATCGTATAACGTATAACGTATAACGAATAACGTAAAACGTATAACGCATAATGTATAACGTATAACGTATAACGTATAACGTATAACGTATAACGTATAACGTATAACGTGTAACGTATAACGTACAACGTATAACGTATACCGTATAACGTAGAACTAATAACGTATGACGTATAACGAATATCGTACAACGTTTAACGCATAACGTATAACGTATAACATGTAATGTATAACGTATAATGTATAATGTATAGCGTATAACGTATAACGTATAACGTATAACGTATAACGTATAACGTATAACGTATAACCAATAACGTATAACGTATAACGTATGACGTATAACGTATAACGTATAACGTAGAACGTATAACGTATAACATATAACGTATAACCTATGACGTATAACGTATAACGTATAACGTATAACGTATAAGGTATAACGTATAACGTACAACGTATAACGTATAACGTATAACGTATAACGTGTAACGTATAACGTATAACGTATAACGTATAACGTATAACGTATAACGTATAACGTATAACGTATAACGTATAACGTATAACGTATAACGTATAACGTATAACGTATAACGTATGACGTATAACGTATAACGTATAACGTATAACGTATAACGTATAACGTATAACGTATAACAAATAACATCTAACGTATAACGTATAACGTATAACGTATAACGTACAACGTATAACGTACAACGTATAACGTATAACGTATAACGTATAACGTATAACGTATAACGTATAACGTATAACGTATAACGTATAACGTATAACGTATAACGTATAACGTATAACGTATAACGTATAACGTATAACGTATAACGTATAACGTATATCGTATAACGTATAACGTATAACGTATAACGTATAACGTAGAACATATAACGTATAACGTATAACGTATAACGTATAACGTATAACGTATAACGTATATCGTATAACGTATAACGTATAACGTATAACGTATAACGTATAACTAATAACGTATGACGTATAACGAATATCGTACAACGTTTAACGCATAACGTATAACGTATAACATGTAATGTATAACGTATAACGTATAATGTATAGCGTATAACGTATAACGTATAACGTATAACGTATAACGTATAACGTATAACGTATAACGTATAACGTATAACGTATAACGTATAACGTATAACGTATAACGTATAACGTATAACGTATAACGTATAACGTATAACGTATAACGTATCACGTATAACGTAAAACGAATAACGTAAAACGTAAGACGCATTACATACTACGTATAACGTATAACGTTCAACGTATAACCTATGACGTATAACGTATAACTTATAACGTATAACGTATAACGTATAACGTATAACCTATAACGTATAACGTATAACGTATAACGTATAACGTATAACGTATAACGTATAACGTATAACGTATAACGTATAACGTATAACGTATAACGTATAACCTATAAAGTATAACGTATAACGTATAACGTATATCGTATAACGTATAACGTATAACGTATAACGTATAACGTATATCGTATAACGTATAACGTATAACGTATAACGTATAACGTATAACGTATATCGTATAACGTATAACGTATAACGTATAACGTATAACGTATAACGTATAACGTATAACGTATAACGTATAACGTATAACGTATAACGTATAACGTATAACCTATGACGTATAACGTATAACGTATAACGTATAACGTATAACGTATAACGTATAACGTATAACGTATAACGTATAACGTATAACGTATAACGTATAACGTATAACGTATAACGTATAACGTATAACGTATAACGTATAACGTATAACGTACAACGTATAACGTATACCGTATAACGTGTAACTAATAACGTATGACGTATAACGAATATCGTACAACGTATAACGCATAACGTATAACGTATAACATGTAATGTATAACGTATAACGTATAGTGTATAGCGCATAACGTATAACGTATAACGTATAACGTACAACGTATAACGTATCACGTATAACGTATTACGAATAACGTATAACGTATAACGTATAACGTAACACCTATAACGTATAAAGTATAACGTATAACGTATAACGTATATCGTATAACGTGTAACGTATATCGTATAACGTATAACGTATAACGAATAACGTAAAACGTATAAAGTATAACGTATAACGTATAACGTGTAACGAAGAACGTATAAAGAATAACGTATAACGTATATCGTATAACGTACAACTTATAACGTATACCGTACAACGTATAACATGTAATGTATAACGTATAACGTATAATGTATAGCGTATAACGTATAACGTATAACGTATAACGTACAACGTATAACGTATCACGTATAACGTATTACGAATAACGTATAACGTATAACGTATAACGTAACACCTATAACGTATAAAGTATAACGTATAACGTATAACGTATAACGTTTAACGTGTAACGTATATCGTATAACGTATAACGTATAACGAATAACGTAAAACGTATAACGTTTAACGTATAACGTATAACGTGTAACGAAGAACGTATAAAGAATAACGTATAACGTATATCGTATAACGTACAACTTATAACGTATAACGTATAACGTATAACGTGTAACGTATAACGTACAACGTATAACGTATAACGTATAACGTATAACGTATAACGTATATCGTATAACGTATAACGTATAACGTATAACGTATAACGTATAACGTATAACGTATAACGTATAACGTATGACGTATAACGTATAACGTGTAACGTATAACGTATAACGTATAACGTATAACGTATAACGTATAACGTATAACGTACAGCGTATAAAATGTAATGTATTACGTATAACGTATAATGTATAGCGTATAACGTATAACGTATAACGTATAACGTATAACGTACAACGTATAACGTATAACGTATAACGTATAACGTATAACGTATAACGTGTAACGTATATCGTATAACGTATAACGTATAACGAATAACGTAAAACGTATAACGTATAACGTATAACGTATAACGTTTAACGAAGAACGTATAAAGAATTACGTATAACGTATATCGTATAACGTACAACTTGTAACGTATAACGTACAACGTATAACGTATAACGTATAACGTATAACGTATAACGTATAACGTATAACGTACAACGTATAACGTATACCGTATAACGTATAACTAATAACGTATGACGTATAACGAATATCGTACAACGTATAACGCATAACGTATAACGTATAACATGTAATGTATAACGTATAACGTATAATGTATAGCGTATAACGTATAACGTATAACGTATAACGTATAACGTATAACGTATAACGTATAACGTATAACGTATAACGTATAACGTATAACGTATAACGTATAACGTATAACGTATAACGTATAACGTATAAAGTATATCGTATAACGTATAACGTATAACGAATAACGTAAAACGTATAACGCATAATGTATAACGTATAACGTATAACGTATAACGTATAACGTATAACGTATAACGTATAACGTATAACGTATAACGTACAACGTATAACGAATACCGTATAACGTATAACTAATAACGTATGACGTATAACGAATATCGTACAACGTATAACGCATAACGTATAACGTATAACATGTAATGTATAACGTATAACGTATAATGTATAGCGTATAACGTATAACGTATAACGTATAACGTATAACGTACAACGTATAACGTATCACGTATAACGTATTACGAATAACGTATAACGTATAACGTATAACGTAACACCTATAACGTATAAAGTATAACGTATAACGTATAACGTATAACGTATAACGTATAACGTGTAACGTATATCGTATAACGTATAACGTATAACGAATAACGTAAAACGTATAACGTATAACGTATAACGTGTAACGAAGAACGTATAAAGAATAACGTATAACGTATATCGTATAACGTTCAACTTATAACGTATAACGTACAACGTATAACGTATAACGTATAACGTATAACCTATGACATATAACGTATAACGTATAACGTATAACGTATAAAGTATAACGTATAACGTATAACGTATAACGTATAACGTATAACGTATAACGTATAACGTATAACGTATAACGTATAACGTATAACGTATAACGTATAACGTATAACGTATAACGTATAACGTATAACGTATAACGTATAACGTATAACGTATAACGTATAACGTATAACGTATAACGTATAACGAATAACGTATAACGTATAACGTATAACGTATAACGTATAACGTATATCGTATAACGTATAACGTATAACGTATAACGTATGACGTATAACGTATAACGTATAACCTATGACGTATAACGTATAACGTATAACGTATAACTTGTAACGTATAACGTATAACGTATAACGTACAACGTATAACGTATAACGTATAACGTATAACGTATAACGTATAACGTATAACGTATAACGTATAACGTATAACGTATAACGTATAACGTATAACGTATAACGTATAAAGTATAACGATTAACGTATAACGTATAACGTATAACGTATAACGTATAACGTATAACGTATAACGTATAACGTATAACGTATAACGTATAACGTATAACGTATAACGTATAACGTATAACGTATAACGTATAACGTTTAACGTATAACGTATAACGTATAACGTATAACGTATAACGTATAACGTATAACGTATAACGTATGACGTATAACGTATAACGTATAACGTATAACATATAACGTATAACCTGTGACGTATAACGTATAACGTATAACGTATAACGTATAACGTATAACGTATAACGTATAAAGTATAACGTATAACGTATAACGTATAACGTATAACGTATAACGTATAACGTATAACGTATAACGTACAACGTATAACGTATACCGTATAACGTATAACTAATAACGTATGACGTATAACGAATATCGTACAACGTATAACGCATAACGTATAACGTATAACATGTAATGTATAACGTATAACGTATAGTGTATAGCGTATAACGTATAACGTATAACGTATAACGTACAACGTATAACGTATCACGTATAACGTATTACGAATAACGTATAACGTATAACGTATAACGTAACACCTATAACGTATAAAGTATAACGTATAACGTATAACGTATAACGTATAACGTATAACGTGTAACGTATATCGTATAACGTATAACGTATAACGAATAACGTAAAACGTATAACGTATAACGTATAACGTATAACGTGTAACGAAGAACGTATAAAGAATAACGTATAACGTATATCGTATAACGTACAACTTATAACGTATAACGTACAACGTATAACATGTAATGTATTACGTATAACGTATAATGTATAGCGTATAACGTATAATGTATAACGTATAACGTACAACGTATAACGTATCACGTATAACGTATTACGAATAACGTATAACGTATAACGTATAACGTAACACCTATAACGTATAAAGTATAACGTATAACGTATAACGTATAACGTATAACGTATAACGTGTAACGTATATCGTATAACGTATAACGTATAACGAATAACGTAAAACGTATAACGTATAACGTATAACGTATAACGTGTAACGAAGAACGTATAAAGAATGACGTATAACGTATATCGTATAACGTACAACTTATAACGTATAACGTACAACGTATAACGTATAACGTATAACGTATAACGTATAACGTATAACGTATAACGTATGACGTATAACGTATAACGTACAACGTATAACGTATACCGTATAACGTATAACTAATAACGCATGACGTATAACGAATATCGTACAACGTATAACGCATAACGTATAACGTATAACATGTAATGTATAACGTATAACGTATAATGTATAGCGTATAACGTATAACGTATAACGTATAACGTAACACCTATAACGTATAAAGTATAACGTATAACGTATAACGTATAACGTGTAACGTATATCGTATAACGTATAACGTATAACGAATAACGTAAAACGTATAACGTATAACGTATAACGTATAACGTGTAACGAAGAACGTATAAAGAATAACGTATAACGTATATCGTATAACGTACAACTTATAACGTATAACGTACAACGTATAACATGTAATGTATTACGTATAACGTATAATGTATAGCGTATAACGTATAATGTATAACGTATAACGTACAACGTATAATGTATCACGTATAACGTATTACGAATAACGTATAACGTATAACGTATAACGTAACACCTATAACGTATAAAGTATAACGTATAACGTATAACGTATAACGTATAACGTATAACGTATAACGTGTAACGTATATCGTATAACGTATAACGTATAACGAATAACGTATAACGTATAACGTATAACGTATAACGTATAACGTATAACGTATAACGTATAACGTATAACGTATAACGTATAACGTATAACGCATAACGTATAACGTATAACGTATAACGTATAACGTATAACGTATAACGTATAACGTATAACGTATAACGTATAACGTATAACGTATAACGTATATCGTATAACGTATAACGTATAACGTATAACGTACAACGTATAACGTATAACGTATAACGTATAACGTATAACGTATAACGTATAACGTATAACGTATAACGTATAACGTATAACGTATAACGTATAACGTATAACGTATAACGTATAACGTATAACGTATAACGTATAACGTATAACGTATAACGTATAACGTATAACGTATAACTTGTAACGTATAACGTATAACGTATAACGTACAACGTATAACGTATAACGTATAACGTGTAACGAAGAACGTATAAAGAATAACGTATAACGTATATCGTATAACGTACAACTTATAACGTATAACGTACAACGTATAACGTACAACGTATAACGTATAACGTATAACGTATAACGTATAACGTATAACGTATAACGTATAACGTATAACGTATAATGTATAGCGTATAACGTATAACGTATAACGTATAACGAATAACGTAAAACGTATAACGTATAACGTATAACGTGTAACGAAGAACGTATAAAGAATAACGTATAACGTATATCGTATAACGTACAACTTATAACGTATAACGTATAACGTATAACGTATAACGTATAACTTGTAACGTATAACGTATAACGTATAACGTACAACGTATAACGTATAACGTATAACGTATAACGTATAACGTACAACGTATAACGTATAACGTATAACGTACAACGTATAACGTATACCGTATAACGTATAACTAATAACGTATGACGTATAACGAATATCGTACAACGTATAACGCATAACGTATAACGTATAACATGTAATGTATAACGTATAACGTATAATGTATAGCGTATAACGTATAACGTATAACGTATAACGTATAACGTATAACGTATAACGTATAACGTATAACGTATAACGTATAACGTATAACGTATAACGTATAACGTATAACGTATAACGTATAACGTATAACGTATAACGTATAACGTATAACGTATAACGTATAACGTATAACGTATAACGTATAACGTATAACGTATAACGTATAACGTATAACGTATAACGTATAACGTATAACGTATAACTTGTAACGTATAACGTATAACGTATAACGTACAACGTATAACGTATAACGTATAACGTGTAACGAAGAACGTATAAAGAATAACGTATAACGTATATCGTATAACGTACAACTTATAACGTATAACGTACAACGTATAACGTACAACGTATAACGTATAAGGTATAACGTATAACGTATAACGTATAACGTATAACGTATAATGTATAGCGTATAACGTATAACGTATAACGTATAACGAATAACGTAAAACGTATAACGTATAACGTATAACGTGTAACGAAGAACGTATAAAGAATAACGTATAACGTATATCGTATAACGTACAACTTATAACGTATAACGTACAACGTATAACATGTAATGTATTACGTATAACGTATAATGTATAGCGTATAACGTATAATGTATAACGTATAACGTACAACGTATAATGTATCACGTATAACGTATTACGAATAACGTATAACGTATAACGTATAACGTAACACCTATAACGTATAAAGTATAACGTATAACCTATAACGTATAACGTATAACGTATAACGTATAACGTATAACGTATAACGTATAACGTATAACGTATAACGTATAACGTATAACGTATAACGTATAACGTATAACGTATAACGTATAACGTATAACGTATAACGTATAACGTATAACGTATAACGTATAACGTATAACGTATAACGTATAACGTATAACGTATAACGTATAACGTATAACGTATAACGTATAACGTATAACTTGTAACGTATAACGTATAACGTATAACGTACAACGTATAACGTATAACGTATAACGTGTAACGAAGAACGTATAAAGAATAACGTATAACGTATATCGTATAACGTACAACTTATAACGTATAACGTACAACGTATAACGTACAACGTATAACGTATAACGTATAACGTATAACGTATAACGTATAACGTATAACGTATAACGTATAACGTATAATGTATAGCGTATAACGTATAACGTATAACGTATAACGAATAACGTAAAACGTATAACGTATAACGTATAACGTGTAACGAAGAACGTATAAAGAATAACGTATAACGTATATCGTATAACGTACAACTTATAACGTATAACGTATAACGTATAACGTATAACGTATAACTTGTAACGTATAACGTATAACGTATAACGTACAACGTATAACGTATAACGTATAACGTATAACGTATAACGTACAACGTATAACGTATAACGTATAACGTACAACGTATAACGTATACCGTATAACGTATAACTAATAACGTATGACGTATAACGAATATCGTACAACGTATAACGCATAACGTATAACGTATAACATGTAATGTATAACGTATAACGTATAATGTATAGCGTATAACGTATAACGTATAACGTATAACGTATAACGTATAACGTATAACGTATAACGTATAACGTATAACGTATAACGTATAACGTATAACGTATAACGTATAACGTATAACGTATAACGTATAACGTATAACGTATAACGTATAACGTATAACGTATATCGTATAACGTATAACGTATAACGTATAACGTACAACGTATAACGTATAACGTATAACGTATAACGTATAACGTATAACGTATAACGTATAACGTATAACGTATAACGTATAACGTATAACGTATAACGTATAACGTATAACGTATAACGTATAACGTATAACGTATAACGTATAACGTATAACGTATAACGTATAACGTATAACGTATAACTTGTAACGTATAACGTATAACGTATAACGTACAACGTATAACGTATAACGTATAACGTGTAACGAAGAACGTATAAAGAATAACGTATAACGTATATCGTATAACGTACAAATTATAACGTATAACGTACAACGTATAACGTACAACGTATAACGTATAAGGTATAACGTATAACGTATAACGTATAACGTATAACGTATAATGTATAGCGTATAACGTATAACGTATAACGTATAACGAATAACGTAAAACGTATAACGTATAACGTATAACGTGTAACGAAGAACGTATAAAGAATAACGTATAACGTATATCGTATAACGTACAACTTATAACGTATAACGTACAACGTATAACATGTAATGTATTACGTATAACGTATAATGTATAGCGTATAACGTATAATGTATAACGTATAACGTACAACGTATAATGTATCACGTATAACGTATTACGAATAACGTATAACGTATAACGTATAACGTATAACGTAACACCTATAACGTATAAAGTATAACGTATAACCTATAACGTATAACGTATAACGTATAACGTATAACGTATAACGTATAACGTATAACGTATAACGTATAACGTATAACGTATAACGTATAACGTATAACGTATAACGTATAACGTATAACGTATAACGTATAACGTATAACGTATAACGTATAACGTATAACGTATAACGTATAACGTATAACGTATAACGTATAACGTATAACGTATAACGTATAACTTGTAACGTATAACGTATAACGTATAACGTACAACGTATAACGTATAACGTATAACGTGTAACGAAGAACGTATAAAGAATAACGTATAACGTATATCGTATAACGTACAACTTATAACGTATAACGTACAACGTATAACGTACAACGTATAACGTATAACGTATAACGTATAACGTATAACGTATAACGTATAACGTATAACGTATAACGTATAATGTATAGCGTATAACGTATAACGTATAACGTATAACGAATAACGTAAAACGTATAACGTATAACGTATAACGTGTAACGAAGAACGTATAAAGAATAACGTATAACGTATATCGTATAACGTACAACTTATAACGTATAACGTATAACGTATAACGTATAACGTATAACTTGTAACGTATAACGTATAACGTATAACGTACAACGTATAACGTATAACGTATAACGTATAACGTATAACGTACAACGTATAACGTATAACGTATAACGTACAACGTATAACGTATACCGTATAACGTATAACTAATAACGTATGACGTATAACGAATATCGTACAACGTATAACGCATAACGTATAACGTATAACATGTAATGTATAACGTATAACGTATAATGTATAGCGTATAACGTATAACGTATAACGTATAACGTATAACGTATAACGTATAACGTATAACGTATAACGTATAACGTATAACGTATAACGTATAACGTATAACGTATAACGTATAACGTATAACGTATAACGTATAACGTATAACGTATAACGTATATCGTATAACGTATAACGTATAACGAATAACGTAAAACGTATAACGCATAATGTATAACGTATAACGTATAACGTATAACGTATAACGTATAACGTATAACGTATAACGTATAACGTATAACGTACAACGTATAACGAATACCGTATAACGTATGACTAATAACGTATGACGTATAACGAATATCGTACAACGTATAACGCATAACGTATAACGTATAACATGTAATGTATAACGTATAACGTATAATGTATAGCGTATAACGTATAACGTATAACGTATAACGTATAACGTATAACGTATAACGTATAACGTATAACGTATAAAGTATAACGTATAACGTATAACGTATAACGTATAACGTATAACGTATAACGTATAACGTGTAACGTATAACGTATAACGTATATCGTATAACGTATAACGTATAACGTATAACGTACAACGTATAACGTATAACGTATAACGTATAACGTATAACGTATAACGTATAACGTATAACGTATAACGTATAACGTATAACGTATAACGTATAACGTATAACGTATAACGTATAACGTATAACGTATAACGTATAACGTATAACGTATAACGTATAACGTATAACGTATAACTTGTAACGTATAACGTATAACGTATAACGTACAACGTATAACGTATAACGTATAACGTGTAACGAAGAACGTATAAAGAATAACGTATAACGTATATCGTATAACGTACAACTTATAACGTATAACGTACAACGTATAACGTACAACGTATAACGTATAAGGTATAACGTATAACGTATAACGTATAACGTATAACGTATAATGTATAGCGTATAACGTATAACGTATAACGTATAACGAATAACGTAAAACGTATAACGTATAACGTATAACGTGTAACGAAGAACGTATAAAGAATAACGTATAACGTATATCGTATAACGTACAACTTATAACGTATAACGTACAACGTATAACATGTAATGTATTACGTATAACGTATAATGTATAGCGTATAACGTATAATGTATAACGTATAACGTACAACGTATAATGTATCACGTATAACGTATTACGAATAACGTATAACGTATAACGTATAACGTAACACCTATAACGTATAAAGTATAACGTATAACCTATAACGTATAACGTATAACGTATAACGTATAACGTATAACGTATAACGTATAACGTATAACGTATAACGTATAACGTATAACGTATAACGTATAACGTATAACCTATAAAGTATAACGTATAACGTATAACGTATATCGTATAACGTATAACGTATAACGTATAACGTATAACGTATAACGTATAACGTATAACGTATAACGTATAACGTATAACGTATAACGTATAACGTATATCGTATAACGTATAACGTATAACGTATAACGTATAACGTATAACGTATAACGTATAACGTATAACGTATAACGTATAACGTATAACGTATAACGTATAACCTATGACGTATAACGTATAACGTATAACGTATAACGTATAACGTATAACGTATAACGTATAACGTATAACGTATAACGTATAACGTATAACGTATAACGTATAACGTATAACGTATAACGTATAACGTATAACGTATACGTACAACGTATAACGTATACCGTATAACGTGTAACTAATAACGTATGACGTATAACGAATATCGTACAACGTATAACGCATAACGTATAACGTATAACATGTAATGTATAACGTATAACGTATAGTGTATAGCGTATAACGTATAACGTATAACGTATAACGTACAACGTATAACGTATCACGTATAACGTATTACGAATAACGTATAACGTATAACGTATAACGTAACACCTATAACGTATAAAGTATAACGTATAACGTATAACGTATATCGTATAACGTGTAACGTATATCGTATAACGTATAACGTATAACGAATAACGTAAAACGTATAAAGTATAACGTATAACGTATAACGTGTAACGAAGAACGTATAAAGAATAACGTATAACGTATATCGTATAACGTACAACTTATAACGTATACCGTACAACGTATAACATGTAATGTATAACGTATAACGTATAATGTATAGCGTATAACGTATAACGTATAACGTATAACGTACAACGTATAACGTATCACGTATAACGTATTACGAATAACGTATAACGTATAACGTATAACGTAACACCTATAACGTATAAAGTATAACGTATAACGTATAACGTATAACGTATAACGTGTAACGTATATCGTATAACGTATAACGTATAACGAATAACGTAAAACGTATAACGTATAACGTTTAACGTATAACGTATAACGTGTAACGAAGAACGTATAAAGAATAACGTATATCGTATAACGTACAACTTATAACGTATAACGTACAACGTATAACGTATAACGTATAACGTATAACGTATAACGTATAACGTGTAACGTATAACGTACAACGTATAACGTATAACGTATAACGTATAACGTATAACGTATATCGTATAACGTATAACGTATAACGTATAACGTATAACGTATAACGTATAACGTATAACGTATAACGTATAACGTATAACGTATAACGTATAACGTATATCGTATAACGTATAACGTATAACGTATAACGTATGACGTATAACGTATAACGTATAACCTATGACGTATAACGTATAACGTATAACGTATAACTTGTAACGTATAACGTATAACGTATAACGTACAACGTATAACGTATAACGTATAACGTATAACGTATAACGTATAACGTATAACGTATAACGTATAACGTATAACGTATAACGTATAACGTATAACGTATAACGTATAACGTATAAAGTATAACGTATAACGTATAACGTATAACGTATAACGTATAACGTATAACGTATAACGTATAACGTATAACGTATAACGTATAACGTATAACGTATAACGTATAACGTATAACGTATAACGTATAACGTATAACGTTTAACGTATAACGTATAACGTATAACGTATAACGTATAACGTATAACGTATAACGTATAACGTATGACGTATAACGTATAACGTATAACGTATAACATATAACGTATAACCTGTGACGTATAACGTATAACGTATAACGTATAACGTATAACGTATAACGTATGACGTATAACGTATAACGTATAACGTATAACGTATAACATATAACGTATAACCTATGACGTATAACGTATAACGTATAACGTATAACTTGTAACGTATAACGTATAACGTATAACGTACAACGTATAACGTATAACGTATAACGTATAACGTATAACGTATAACGTGTAACGTATAACGTATAACGTATAACGTATAACGTATAACGTATAACGTATAACGTACAGCGTATAACATGTAATGTATTACGTATAACGTATAATGTATAGCGTATAACGTATAACGTATAACGTATAACGTATAACGTACAACGTACAACGTATAACGTATCACGTATAACGTATTAGGAATAACGTATAACGTATAACGTATAACGTAACACCTATAACGTATAAAGTATAACGTATAACGTATAACGTATAACGTATAACGTATAACGTGTAACGTATATCGTATAACGTATAACGTATAACGAATAACGTAAAACGTATAACGTATAACGTATAACGTATAACGTTTAACGAAGAACGTATAAAGAATAACGTATAACGTATATCGTATAACGTACAACTTATAACGTATAACGTACAACGTATAACGTATAACGTATAACGTATAACGTATAACGTATAACGTATAACGTACAACGTATAACGTATACCGTATAACGTATAACTAATAACGTATGACGTATAACGAATATCGTACAACGTATAACGCATAACGTATAACGTATAACATGTAATGTATAACGTATAACGTATAATGTATAGCGTATAACGTATAACGTATAACGTATAACGTATAACGTATAACGTATAACGTATAACGTGTAACGTATAACGTACAACGTATAACGTATAACGTATAACGTATAACGTATAACGTATATCGTATAACGTAACACCTATAACGTATAAAGTATAACGTATAACGTATAACGTATAACGTATAACGTGTAACGTATATCGTATAACGTATAACGTATAACGAATAACGTAAAACGTATAACGTATAACGTTTAACGTATAACGTATAACGTGTAACGAAGAACGTATAAAGAATAACGTATATCGTATAACGTACAACTTATAACGTATAACGTACAACGTATAACGTATAACGTATAACGTATAACGTATAACGTATAACGTGTAACGTATAACGTACAACGTATAACGTATAACGTATAACGTATAACGTATAACGTATATCGTATAACGTATAACGTATAACGTATAACGTATAACGTATAACGTATAACGTATAACGTATAACGTATAACGTATAACGTATAACGTATAACGTATATCGTATAACGTATAACGTATAACGTATAACGTATGACGTATAACGTATAACGTATAACCTATGACGTATAACGTATAACGTATAACGTATAACTTGTAACGTATAACGTATAACGTATAACGTACAACGTATAACGTATAACGTATAACGTATAACGTATAACGTATAACGTATAACGTATAACGTATAACGTATAACGTATAACGTATAACGTATAACGTATAACGTATAACGTATAACGTATAAAGTATAACGTATAACGTATAACGTATAACGTATAACGTATAACGTATAACGTATAACGTATAACGTATAACGTATAACGTATAACGTATAACGTATAACGTATAACGTATAACGTATAACGTATAACGTATAACGTTTAACGTATAACGTATAACGTATAACGTATAACGTATAACGTATAACGTATAACGTATAACGTATGACGTATAACGTATAACGTATAACGTATAACATATAACGTATAACCTGTGACGTATAACGTATAACGTATAACGTATAACGTATAACGTATAACGTATGACGTATAACGTATAACGTATAACGTATAACGTATAACATATAACGTATAACCTATGACGTATAACGTATAACGTATAACGTATAACTTGTAACGTATAACGTATAACGTATAACGTACAACGTATAACGTATAACGTATAACGTATAACGTATAACGTATAACGTGTAACGTATAACGTATAACGTATAACGTATAACGTATAACGTATAACGTATAACGTACAGCGTATAACATGTAATGTATTACGTATAACGTATAATGTATAGCGTATAACGTATAACGTATAACGTATAACGTATAACGTACAACGTACAACGTATAACGTATCACGTATAACGTATTACGAATAACGTATAACGTATAACGTATAACGTAACACCTATAACGTATAAAGTATAACGTATAACGTATAACGTATAACGTATAACGTATAACGTGTAACGTATATCGTATAACGTATAACGTATAACGAATAACGTAAAACGTATAACGTATAACGTATAACGTATAACGTTTAACGAAGAACGTATAAAGAATAACGTATAACGTATATCGTATAACGTACAACTTATAACGTATAACGTACAACGTATAACGTATAACGTATAACGTATAACGTATAACGTATAACGTATAACGTACAACGTATAACGTATACCGTATAACGTATAACTAATAACGTATGACGTATAACGAATATCGTACAACGTATAACGCATAACGTATAACGTATAACATGTAATGTATAACGTATAACGTATAATGTATAGCGTATAACGTATAACGTATAACGTATAACGTATAACGTATAACGTATAACGTATAACGTATAACGAATAACGTATAACGTATAACGTATAACGTATAACGTATAACGTATAACGTATAACGTATAAAGTATATCGTATAACGTATAACGTATAACGAATAACGTAAAACGTATAACGCATAATGTATAACGTATAACGTATAACGTATAACGTATAACGTATAACGTATAACGTATAACGTATAACGTATAACGTACAACGTATAACGAATACCGTATAACGTATAACTAATAACGTATGACGTATAACGAATATCGTACAACGTATAACGCATAACGTATAACGTATAACATGTAATGTATAACGTATAACGTATAATGTATAGCGTATAACGTATAACGTATAACGTATAACGTATAACGTACAACGTATAACGTATCACGTATAACGTATTACGAATAACGTATAACGTATAACGTATAACGTAACACCTATAACGTATAAAGTATAACGTATAACGTATAACGTATAACGTATAACGTATACAGTGTAACGTATATCGTATAACGTATAACGTATAACGAATAACGTAAAACGTATAACGTATAACGTATAACGTGTAACGAAGAACGTATAAAGAATAACGTATAACGTATATCGTATAACGTACAACTTATAACGTATAACGTACAACGTATAACGTATAACGTATAACGTATAACCTATGACATATAACGTATAACGTATAACGTATAACGTATAAAGTATAACGTATAACGTATAACGTATAACGTATAACGTATAACGTATAACGTATAACGTATAACGTATAACGTATAACGTATAACGTATAACGTATAACGTATAACGTATAACGTATAACGTATAACGTATAACGTATAACGTATAACGTATAACGTATAACGTATAACGTATAACGTATAACGTATAACGTATATCGTATAACGTATAACGTATAACGTATAACGTATGACGTATAACGTATAACGTATAACCTATGACGTATAACGTATAACGTATAACGTATAACTTGTAACGTATAACGTATAACGTATAACGTACAACGTATAACGTGTAACGTATAACGTATAACGTATAACGTATAACGTATAACGTATAACGTATAACGTATAACGTATAACGTATAACGTATAACGTATAACGTATAACGTATAAAGTATAACGATTAACGTATAACGTATAACGTATAACGTATAACGTATAACGTATAACGTATAACGTATAACGTATAACGTATAACGTATAACGTATAACGTATAACGTATAACGTATAACGTATAACGTATAACGTATAACGTATAACGTATAACGTATAACGTATAACGTATAACGTATAACGTATAAAGTATAACGTATATCGTATAACGTATAACGTATAACGTATAACGTATGACGTATAACGTATAACGTATAACCTATGACGTATAACGTATAACGTATAACGTATAACTTGTAACGTATAACGTATAACGTATAACGTACAACGTATAACGTATAACGTATAACGTATAACGTATAACGTATAACGTATAACGTATAACGTATAACGTATAACGTATAACGTATAACGTATAACGTATATCGTATAACGTATAACGTATAACGTATAACGTATGACGTATAACGTATAACGTATAACCTATGACGTATAACGTATAACGTATAACGTATAACTTGTAACGTATAACGTATAACGTATAACGTACAACGTATAACGTATAACGTATAACGTATAACGTATAACGTATAACGTATAACGTATAACGTATATCGTATAACGTATAACGTATAACGTATAACGTATAACGTATAACGTATAACGTATAACGTATAACGTATAACGTATAACGTATAACGTATAACGTATATCGTATAACGTATAACGTATAACGTATAACGTATGACGTATAACGTATAACGTATAACCTATGACGTATAACGTATAACGTATAACGTATAACTTGTAACGTATAACGTATAACGTATAACGTACAACGTATAACGTATAACGTATAACGTATAACGTATAACGTATAACGTATAACGTATAACGTATAACGTATAACGTATAACGTATAACGTATAACGTATAACGTATAACGTATAAAGTATAACGTATAACGTATAACGTATAACGTATAACGTATAACGTATAACGTATAACGTATAACGTATAACGTATAACGTATAACGTATAACGTATAACGTATAACGTATAACGTATAACGTATAACGTTTAACGTATAACGTATAACGTATAACGTATAACGTATAACGTATAACGTATAACGTATAACGTATGACGTATAACGTATAACGTATAACGTATAACATATAACGTATAACCTGTGACGTATAACGTATAACGTATAACGTATAACGTATAACGTATAACGTATGACGTATAACGTATAACGTATAACGTATAACGTATAACATATAACGTATAACCTATGACGTATAACGTATAACGTATAACGTATAACTTGTAACGTATAACGTATAACGTATAACGTACAACGTATAACGTATAACGTATAACGTATAACGTATAACGTATAACGTGTAACGTATAACGTATAACGTATAACGTATAACGTATAACGTATAACGTATAACGTACAGCGTATAACATGTAATGTATTACGTATAACGTATAATGTATAGCGTATAACGTATAACGTATAACGTATAACGTATAACGTACAACGTACAACGTATAACGTATCACGTATAACGTATTACGAATAACGTATAACGTATAACGTATAACGTAACACCTATAACGTATAAAGTATAACGTATAACGTATAACGTATAACGTATAACGTATAACGTGTAACGTATATCGTATAACGTATAACGTATAACGAATAACGTAAAACGTATAACGTATAACGTATAACGTATAACGTTTAACGAAGAACGTATAAAGAATAACGTATAACGTATATCGTATAACGTACAACTTATAACGTATAACGTACAACGTATAACGTATAACGTATAACGTATAACGTATAACGTATAACGTATAACGTACAACGTATAACGTATACCGTATAACGTATAACTAATAACGTATGACGTATAACGAATATCGTACAACGTATAACGCATAACGTATAACGTATAACATGTAATGTATAACGTATAACGTATAATGTATAGCGTATAGCGTATAACGTATAACGTATAACGTATAACGTATAACGTATAACGTATAACGTATAACGTATAACGAATAACGTATAACGTATAACGTATAACGTATAACGTATAACGTATAACGTATAACGTATAAAGTATATCGTATAACGTATAACGTATAACGAATAACGTAAAACGTATAACGCATAATGTATAACGTATAACGTATAACGTATAACGTATAACGTATAACGTATAACGTATAACGTATAACGTATAACGTACAACGTATAACGAATACCGTATAACGTATAACTAATAACGTATGACGTATAACGAATATCGTACAACGTATAACGCATAACGTATAACGTATAACATGTAATGTATAACGTATAACGTATAATGTATAGCGTATAACGTATAACGTATAACGTATAACGTATAACGTACAACGTATAACGTATCACGTATAACGTATTACGAATAACGTATAACGTATAACGTATAACGTAACACCTATAACGTATAAAGTATAACGTATAACGTATAACGTATAACGTATAACGTATACAGTGTAACGTATATCGTATAACGTATAACGTATAACGAATAACGTAAAACGTATAACGTATAACGTATAACGTGTAACGAAGAACGTATAAAGAATAACGTATAACGTATATCGTATAACGTACAACTTATAACGTATAACGTACAACGTATAACGTATAACGTATAACGTATAACCTATGACATATAACGTATAACGTATAACGTATAACGTATAAAGTATAACGTATAACGTATAACGTATAACGTATAACGTATAACGTATAACGTATAACGTATAACGTATAACGTATAACGTATAACGTATAACGTATAACGTATAACGTATAACGTATAACGTATAACGTATAACGTATAACGTATAACGTATAACGTATAACGTATAACGTATAACGTATATCGTATAACGTATAACGTATAACGTATAACGTATGACGTATAACGTATAACGTATAACCTATGACGTATAACGTATAACGTATAACGTATAACTTGTAACGTATAACGTATAACGTATAACGTACAACGTATAACGTGTAACGTATAACGTATAACGTATAACGTATAACGTATAACGTATAACGTATAACGTATAACGTATAACGTATAACGTATAACGTATAACGTATAACGTATAAAGTATAACGATTAACGTATAACGTATAACGTATAACGTATAACGTATAACGTATAACGTATAACGTATAACGTATAACGTATAACGTATAACGTATAACGTATAACGTATAACGTATAACGTATAACGTATAACGTATAACGTTTAACGTATAACGTATAACGTATAACGTATAACGTATAACGTATAACGTATAACGTATAACGTATGACGTATAACGTATAACGTATAACGTATAACATATAACGTATAACCTGTGACGTATAACGTATAACGTATAACGTATAACGTATAACGTATAACGTATAACGTATAAAGTATAACGTATAACGTATAACGTATAACGTATAACGTATAACGTATAACGTATAACGTATAACGTACAACGTATAACGTATACCGTATAACGTATAACTAATAACGTATGACGTATAACGAATATCGTACAACGTATAACGCATAACGTATAACGTATAACATGTAATGTATAACGTATAACGTATAGTGTATAGCGTATAACGTATAACGTATAACGTATAACGTACAACGTATAACGTATCACGTATAACGTATTACGAATAACGTATAACGTATAACGTATAACGTAACACCTATAACGTATAAAGTATAACGTATAACGTATAACGTATAACGTATAACGTGTAACGTATATCGTATAACGTATAACGTATAACGAATAACGTAAAACGTATAACGTATAACGTATAACGTATAACGTGTAACGAAGAACGTATAAAGAATAACGTATAACGTATATCGTATAACGTACAACTTATAACGTATAACGTACAACGTATAACATGTAATGTATTACGTATAACGTATAATGTATAGCGTATAACGTATAATGTATAACGTATAACGTACAACGTATAACGTATCACGTATAACGTATTACGAATAACGTATAACGTATAACGTATAACGTAACACCTATAACGTATAAAGTATAACGTATAACGTATAACGTATAACGTATAACGTATAACGTGTAACGTATATCGTATAACGTATAACGTATAACGAATAACGTAAAACGTATAACGTATAACGTATAACGTATAACGTGTAACGAAGAACGTATAAAGAATGACGTATAACGTATATCGTATTACGTACAACTTATAACGTATAACGTACAACGTATAACGTATAACGTATAACGTATAACGTATAACGTATAACGTATAACGTATAACGTATAACGTATAACGTACAACGTATAACGTATACCGTATAACGTATAACTAATAACGTATGACGTATAACGAATATCGTACAACGTATAACGCATAACGTATAACGTATAACATGTAATGTATAACGTATAACGTATAATGTATAGCGTATAACGTATAACGTATAACGTATAACGTAACACCTATAACGTATAAAGTATAACGTATAACGTATAACGTATAACGTATAACGTGTAACGTATATCGTATAACGTATAACGTATAACGAATAACGTAAAACGTATAACGTATAACGTATAACGTATAACGTGTAACGAAGAACGTATAAAGAATAACGTATAACGTATATCGTATAACGTACAACTTATAACGTATAACGTACAACGTATAACATGTAATGTATTACTTATAACGTATAATGTATAGCGTATAACGTATAATGTATAACGTATAACGTACAACGTATAATGTATCACGTATAACGTATTACGAATAACGTATAACGTATAACGTATAACGTAACACCTATAACGTATAAAGTATAACGTATAACGTATAACGTATAACGTATAACGTAACACCTATAACGTATAAAGTATAACGTATAACGTATAACGTATATCGTATAACGTGTAACGTATATCGTATAACGTATAACGTATAACGAATAACGTAAAACGTATAAAGTATAACGTATAACGTATAACGTGTAACGAAGAACGTATAAAGAATAACGTATAACGTATATCGTATAACGTACAACTTATAACGTATACCGTACAACGTATAACATGTAATGTATAACGTATAACGTATAATGTATAGCGTATAACGTATAACGTATAACGTATAACGTACAACGTATAACGTATCACGTATAACGTATTACGAATAACGTATAACGTATAACGTATAACGTAACACCTATAACGTATAAAGTATAACGTATAACGTATAACGTATAACGTATAACGTGTAACGTATATCGTATAACGTATAACGTATAACGAATAACGTAAAACGTATAACGTTTAACGTACAACTTATAACGTATAACGTACAACGTATAACGTATAACGTATAACGTATAACGTATAACGTATAACGTATAACGTATATCGTATAACGTATAACGTATAACGTATAACGTATGACGTATAACGTATAACGTATAACCTATGACGTATAACGTATAACGTATAACGTATAACTTGTAACGTATAACGTATAACGTATAACGTACAACGTATAACGTATAACGTATAACGTATAACGTATAACGTATAACGTATAACGTATAAAGTATAACGTATAACGTATAACGTATAACGTATAACGTATAACGTATAACGTATAACGTATAACGTATAACGTACAACGTATAACGTATACCGTATAACGTATAACTAATAACGTATGACGTATAACGAATATCGTACAACGTATAACGCATAACGTATAACGTATAACATGTAATGTATAACGTATAACGTATAGTGTATAGCGTATAACGTATAACGTATAACGTATAACGTACAACGTATAACGTATCACGTATAACGTATTACGAATAACGTATAACGTATAACGTATAACGTAACACCTATAACGTATAAAGTATAACGTATAACGTATAACGTATAACGTATAACGTATAACGTGTAACGTATATCGTATAACGTATAACGTATAACGAATAACGTAAAACGTATAACGTATAACGTATAACGTATAACGTATAACGTGTAACGAAGAACGTATAAAGAATAACGTATAACGTATATCGTATAACGTACAACTTATAACGTATAACGTACAACGTATAACATGTAATGTATTACGTATAACGTATAATGTATATCGTATAACGTACAACTTATAACGTATAACGTACAACGTATAACGTATAACGTATAACGTATAACGTATAACGTATAACGTATAACGTATAACGTATAACGTATAACGTATAACGTACAACGTATAACGTATACCGTATAACGTATAACTAATAACGTATGACGTATAACGAATATCGTACAACGTATAACGCATAACGTATAACGTATAACATGTAATGTATAACGTATAACGTATAATGTATAGCGTATAACGTATAACGTATAACGTATAACGTAACACCTATAACGTATAAAGTATAACGTATAACGTATAACGTATAACGTATAACGTGTAACGTATATCGTATAACGTATAACGTATAACGAATAACGTAAAACGTATAACGTATAACGTATAACGTATAACGTGTAACGAAGAACGTATAAAGAATAACGTATAACGTATATCGTATAACGTACAACTTATAACGTATAACGTACAACGTATAACATGTAATGTATTACGTATAACGTATAATGTATAGCGTATAACGTATAATGTATAACGTATAACGTACAACGTATAATGTATCACGTATAACGTATTACGAATAACGTATAACGTATAACGTATAACGTAACACCTATAACGTATAAAGTATAACGTATAACGTATAACGTATAACGTATAACGTATAACGTATAACGTATAACGTGTAACGTATATCGTATAACGTATAACGTATAACGAATAACGTAAAACGTATAACGTATAACGTATAACGTATAACGTGTAACGAAGAACGTATAAAGAATGACGTATAACGTATATCGTATAACGTACAACTTATAACGTATAACGTACAACGTATAACGTATAACGTATAACGTATAACGTATAACGTATAACGTATAACGTATAACGTATAACGTATAACGTACAACGTATAACGTATACCGTATAACGTATAACTAATAACGTATGACGTATAACGAATATCGTACAACGTATAACGCATAACGTATAACGTATAACATGTAATGTATAACGTATAACGTATAATGTATAGCGTATAACGTATAACGTATAACGTATAACGTATAACGTATAACGTATAACGTATAACGTATAACGTATAACGTATAACGTATAACGTATAACGTATAACGTATAACGTATAACGTATAACGTATAACGTATATCGTATAACGTATAACGTATAACGAATAACGTAAAACGTATAACGCATAATGTATAACGTATAACGTATAACGTATAACGTATAACGTATAACGTATAACGTATAACGTATAACGTATAACGTACAACGTATAACGTATACCGTATAACGTATAACTAATAACGTATGACGTATAACGAATATCGTACAACGTATAACGCATAACGTATAACGTATAACATGTAATGTATAACGTATAACGTATAACGTATAACGTATAACGTACAACGTATAACGTATACCGTATAACGTATAACGTATAACGTATAACGTATAACGTATAACGTGTAACGTATAACGTATAACGTATAACGTATAACGTATAACGTATAACGTATAACGTATAACGTATATCGTATAACGTATAACGTATAACGTATAACGTACAACGTATAACGTATAACGTATAACGTATAACGTATAACGTATAACGTATAACGTATAACTTGTAACGTATAACGTATAACGTATAACGTACAACGTATAACGTATAACGTATAACGTGTAACGAAGAACGTATAAAGAATAACGTACAACGTATAACGTACAACGTATAACGTATAAGGTATAACGTATAACGTATAACGTATAACGTATAACGTATAATGTATAGCGTATAACGTATAACGTATAACGTATAACGAATAACGTAAAACGTATAACGTATAACGTATAACGTGTAACGAAGAACGTATAAAGAATAACGTATAACGTATATCGTATAACGTACAACTTATAACGTACAACGTACAACGTATAACATGTAATGTATTACGTATAACGTATAATGTATAGCGTATAACGTATAATGTATAACGTATAACGTACAACGTATAATGTATCACGTATAACGTATTACGAATAACGTATAACGTATAACGTATAACGTAACACCTATAACGTATAAAGTATAACGTATAACCTATAACGTATAACGTATAACGTATAACGTATAACGTATAACGTATAACGTATAACGTATAACGTATAACGTATAACGTATAACGTATAACGTATAACGTATAACCTATAAAGTATAACGTATAACGTATAACGTATATCGTATAACGTATAACGTATAACGTATAACGTATAACGTATAACGTATAACGTATAACGTATAACGTATAACGTATAACGTATAACGTATAACGTATATCGTATAACGTATAACGTATAACGTATAACGTATAACGTATAACGTATAACGTATAACGTATAACGTATAACGTATAACGTATAACGTATAACGTATAACCTATGACGTATAACGTATAACGTATAACGTATAACGTATAACGTATAACGTATAACGTATAACGTATAACGTATAACGTATAACGTATAACGTACAACGTATAACGTATCACGTATAACGTATTACGAATAACGTATAACGTATAACGTATAACGTAACACCTATAACGTATAAAGTATAACGTATAACGTATAACGTATATCGTATAACGTGTAACGTATATCGTATAACGTATAACGTATAACGAATAACGTAAAACGTATAAAGTATAACGTATAACGTATAACGTGTAACGAAGAACGTATAAAGAATAACGTATAACGTATATCGTATAACGTACAACTTATAACGTATACCGTACAACGTATAACATGTAATGTATAACGTATAACGTATAATGTATAGCGTATAACGTATAACGTATAACGTATAACGTACAACGTATAACGTATCACGTATAACGTATTACGAATAACGTATAACGTATAACGTATAACGTAACACCTATAACGTATAAAGTATAACGTATAACGTATAACGTATAACGTATAACGTGTAACGTATATCGTATAACGTATAACGTATAACGAATAACGTAAAACGTATAACGTTTAACGTATAACGTATAACGTGTAACGAAGAACGTATAAAGAATAACGTATAACGTATATCGTATAACGTACAACTTATAACGTATAACGTACAACGTATAACGTATAACGTATAACGTATAACGTATAACGTATAACGTGTAACGTATAACGTACAACGTATAACGTATAACGTATAACGTATAACGTATAACGTATATCGTATAACGTATAACGTATAACGTATAACGTATAACGTATAACGTATAACGTATAACGTATAACGTATAACGTATAACGTATAACGTATAACGTATATCGTATAACGTATAACGTATAACGTATAACGTATGACGTATAACGTGTAACGTATAACGTACAACGTATAACGTATAACGTATAACGTATAACGTATAACGTATATCGTATAACGTATAACGTATAACGTATAACGTATAACGTATAACGTATAACGTATAACGTATAACGTATAACGTATAACGTATAACGTATAACGTATATCGTATAACGTATAACGTATAACGTATAACGTATGACGTATAACGTATAACGTATAACCTATGACGTATAACGTATAACGTATAACGTATAACGTATAACGTATAACGTATGACGTATAACGTATAACGTATAACCTATGACGTATAACGTATAACGTATAACGTATAACTTGTAACGTATAACGTATAACGTATAACGTACAACGTATAACGTATAACGTATAACGTATAACGTATAACGTATAACGTATAACGTATAACGTATAACGTATAACGTATAACGTATAACGTATATCGTATAACGTATAACGTATAACGTATAACGTACAACGTATAACGTATAACGTATAACGTATAACGTATAACGTATAACGTATAACGTATAACTTGTAACGTATAACGTATAACGTATAACGTACAACGTATAACGTATAACGTATAACGTGTAACGAAGAACGTATAAAGAATAACGTACAACGTATAACGTACAACGTATAACGTATAAGGTATAACGTATAACGTATAACGTATAACGTATAACGTATAATGTATAGCGTATAACGTATAACGTATAACGTATAACGAATAACGTAAAACGTATAACGTATAACGTATAACGTGTAACGAAGAACGTATAAAGAATAACGTATAACGTATATCGTATAACGTACAACTTATAACGTACAACGTACAACGTATAACATGTAATGTATTACGTATAACGTATAATGTATAGCGTATAACGTATAATGTATAACGTATAACGTACAACGTATAATGTATCACGTATAACGTATTACGAATAACGTATAACGTATAACGTATAACGTAACACCTATAACGTATAAAGTATAACGTATAACCTATAACGTATAACGTATAACGTATAACGTATAACGTATAACGTATAACGTATAACGTATAACGTATAACGTATAACGTATAACGTATAACGTATAACGTATAACCTATAAAGTATAACGTATAACGTATAACGTATATCGTATAACGTATAACGTATAACGTATAACGTATAACGTATAACGTATAACGTATAACGTATAACGTATAACGTATAACGTATAACGTATAACGTATATCGTATAACGTATAACGTATAACGTATAACGTATAACGTATAACGTATAACGTATAACGTATAACGTATAACGTATAACGTATAACGTATAACGTATAACCTATGACGTATAACGTATAACGTATAACGTATAACGTATAACGTATAACGTATAACGTATAACGTATAACGTATAACGTATAACGTATAACGTACAACGTATAACGTATCACGTATAACGTATTACGAATAACGTATAACGTATAACGTATAACGTAACACCTATAACGTATAAAGTATAACGTATAACGTATAACGTATATCGTATAACGTGTAACGTATATCGTATAACGTATAACGTATAACGAATAACGTAAAACGTATAAAGTATAACGTATAACGTATAACGTGTAACGAAGAACGTATAAAGAATAACGTATAACGTATATCGTATAACGTACAACTTATAACGTATACCGTACAACGTATAACATGTAATGTATAACGTATAACGTATAATGTATAGCGTATAACGTATAACGTATAACGTATAACGTACAACGTATAACGTATCACGTATAACGTATTACGAATAACGTATAACGTATAACGTATAACGTAACACCTATAACGTATAAAGTATAACGTATAACGTATAACGTATAACGTATAACGTGTAACGTATATCGTATAACGTATAACGTATAACGAATAACGTAAAACGTATAACGTTTAACGTATAACGTATAACGTGTAACGAAGAACGTATAAAGAATAACGTATAACGTATATCGTATAACGTACAACTTATAACGTATAACGTACAACGTATAACGTATAACGTATAACGTATAACGTATAACGTATAACGTGTAACGTATAACGTACAACGTATAACGTATAACGTATAACGTATAACGTATAACGTATATCGTATAACGTATAACGTATAACGTATAACGTATAACGTATAACGTATAACGTATAACGTATAACGTATAACGTATAACGTATAACGTATAACGTATATCGTATAACGTATAACGTATAACGTATAACGTATGACGTATAACGTATAACGTATAACCTATGACGTATAACGTATAACGTATAACGTATAACTTGTAACGTATAACGTATAACGTATAACGTACAACGTATAACGTATAACGTATAACGTATAACGTATAACGTATAACGTATAACGTATAACGTATAACGTATAACGTATAACGTATAACGTATAACGTATAACGTATAACGTATAAAGTATAACGTATAACGTATAACGAATAACGTATAACGTATAACGTATAACGTATAACGTATAACGTATAACGTATAACGTATAACGTATAACGTATAACGTATAACGTATAACGTATAACGTATAACGTATAACGTATAACGTTTAACGTATAACGTATAACGTATAACGTATAACGTATAACGTATAACGTACAACGTATAACGTATGACGTATAACGTATAACGTATAACGTATAACATATAACGTATAACCTGTGACGTATAACGTATAACGTATAACGTATAACGTATGACGTATAACGTATGACGTATAACGTATAACGTATAACGTATAACGTATAACATATAACGTATAACCTATGACGTATAACGTATAACGTATAACGTATAACTTGTAACGTATAACGTATAACGTATAACGTACAACGTATAACGTATAACGTATAACGTATAACGTGTAACGTATAACGTATAACGTATAACGTATAACGTATAACGTATAACGTATAACGTACAGCGTATAACATGTAATGTATTACGTATAACGTATAATGTATAGCGTATAACGTATAACGTATAACGTATAACGTATAACGTACAACGTATAACGTATCACGTATAACGTATTACGAATAACGTATAACGTATAACGTATAACGTAACACCTATAACGTATAAAGTATAACGTATAACGTATAACGTATAACGTATAACGTATAACGTGTAACGTATATCGTATAACGTATAACGTATAACGAATAACGTAAAACGTATAACGTATAACGTATAACGTATAACGTTTAACGAAGAACGTATAAAGAATAACGTATAACGTATATCGTATAACGTACAACTTATAACGTATAACGTACAACGTATAACGTATAACGTATAACGTATAACGTATAACGTATAACGTATAACGTACAACGTATAACGTATACCGTATAACGTATAACTAATAACGTATAACGTATAACGAATAACGTATAACGTATAACGTATAACGTATAACGTATAACGTATAACGTATAACGTATAAAGTATATCGTATAACGTATAACGTATAACGAATAACGTAAAACGTATAACGCATAATGTATAACGTATAACGTATAACGTATAACGTATAACGTATAACGTATAACGTATAACGTATAACGTATAACGTATAACGTACAACGTATAACGAATACCGTATAACGTATAACTAATAACGTATGACGTATAACGAATATCGTACAACGTATAACGCATAACGTATAACGTATAACATGTAATGTATAACGTATAACGTATAATGTATAGCGTATAACGTATAACGTATAACGTATAACGTATAACGTACAACGTATAACGTATCACGTATAACGTATTACGAATAACGTATAACGTATAACGTATAACGTAACACCTATAACGTATAAAGTATAACGTATAACGTATAACGTATAACGTATAACGTATAACGTGTAACGTATATCGTATAACGTATAACGTATAACGAATAACGTAAAACGTATAACGTATAACGTATAACGTGTAACGAAGAACGTATAAAGAATAACGTATAACGTATATCGTATAACGTACAACTTATAACGTATAACGTACAACGTATAACGTATAACGTATAACGTATAACCTATGACATATAACGTATAACGTATAACGTATAACGTATAAAGTATAACGTATAACGTATAACGTATAACGTATAACGTATAACGTATAACGTATAACGTATAACGTATAACGTATAACGTATAACGTATAACGTATAACGTATAACGTATAACGTATAACGTATAACGTATAACGTATAACGTATAACGTATAACGTATAACGTATAACGTATAACGTATAACGTATAACGTATATCGTATAACGTATAACGTATAACGTATAACGTATGACGTATAACGTATAACGTATAACCTATGACGTATAACGTATAACGTATAACGTATAACTTGTAACGTATAACGTATAACGTATAACGTACAACGTATAACGTATAACGTATAACGTATAACGTATAACGTATAACGTATAACGTATAACGTATAACGTATAACGTATAACGTATAACGTATAACGTATAACGTATAACGTATAAAGTATAACGATTAACGTATAACGTATAACGTATAACGTATAACGTATAACGTATAACGTATAACGTATAACGTATAACGTATAACGTATAACGTATAACGTATAACGTATAACGTATAACGTATAACGTATAACGTTTAACGTATAACGTATAACGTATAACGTATAACGTATAACGTATAACGTATAACGTATAACGTATGACGTATAACGTATAACGTATAACGTATAACATATAACGTATAACCTGTGACGTATAACGTATAACGTATAACGTATAACGTATAACGTATAACGTATAACGTATAACGTATAACGTATAAAGTATAACGATTAACGTATAACGTATAACGTATAACGTATAACGTATAACGTATAACGTATAACGTATAACGTATAACGTATAACGTATAACGTATAACGTATAACGTATAACGTATAACGTATAACGTATAACGTATAACGTTTAACGTATAACGTATAACGTATAACGTATAACGTATAACGTATAACGTATAACGTATAACGTATAACGTATAACGTATAACGTATAACGTATAACGTATAACGTACAACGTATAACGAATACCGTATAACGTATAACTAATAACGTATGACGTATAACGAATATCGTACAACGTATAACGCATAACGTATAACGTATAACATGTAATGTATAACGTATAACGTATAATGTATAGCGTATAACGTATAACGCATAACGTATAACGTATAACGTATAACGTATAACGTATAACGTATAACGTATAACGTATAACGTATAACGTATAACGTATAACGTAAAACGTATAACGTATAACGTATAACGTATAACGTATAACGTATAACGTATAACGTATAACGTATAACGTATAACGTATAACGTGTAACGAAGAACGTATAAAGAATAACGTAAAACGTATATCGTATAACGTACAACTTATAACGTATAACGTATAACGTATAACGCACAACGTATAACGTATAACGTATAACGTATAACGTATAACGTATAACGTATAACGTATAACGTATAACGTATAACGTATAACGTATAACGTATAACGTATAACGTATAACGTATAACGTATAACGTATAAAGTATAACGTATAACGTATAACGTATCACGTATAACGTATTACGAATAACGTATAACGTATAACGTATAACATAACACCTATAACGTATAAGGTATAACGTATAACGTATAACGGATAACGTATAACGTGTAACGTATATCGTATAACGTATAACGTATAACGAATAACGTAAAACGTATAACGTATAACGTATAACGTATAACGTATAACGTATAACGTATAACGTGTAACGAAGAACGTATAAAGAATAACGTATAACGTATATCGTATAACGTACAACTTATAACGTATAACGTATAACGTATAACGTATAACGTATAACGTATAACGTATAACGTATAACGTATAACGTATAACGTATAACGTATAACGTATAACGTATAACGTATAACGTATAACGTATAAGGTATAACGTATAACGTATAACGTATAACGTATAACGTATATCGTATAACGTATAACGTATAACGAATAACGTAAAACGTATAACGCATAATGTATAACGTATAACGTATAACGTATAACGTATAACGTATAACGTACAACGTATAACGTATAACGTATAACGTATAACGTATAACGTATAACGTATAACGTATAACGTATAACGTATAACGTATAACGTATAACGTATAACGTATAAAGTATAACGTATAACGTATAACGTATAACGTATAACGTATAACGTATAACGTATAACGTATAACGTATAACGTATAACGTATAACGTATAACGTATAACGTGTAACGAAGAACGTATAAAGAATAACGTAAAACGTATATCGTATAACGTACAACTTATAACGTATAACGTATAACGTATAACGCACAACGTATAACGTATAACGTATAACGTATAACGTATAACGTATAACGTATAACGTATAACGTATAACGTATAACGTATAACGTATAACGTATAACGTATAACGTATAACGTATAACGTATAACGTATAACGTATAAAGTATAACGTATAACGTATAACGTATCACGTATAACGTATTACGTATAACGTATAACATATAACGTATAACCTGTGACGTATAACGTATAACGTATAACGTATAACGTATAACGTATAACGTATGACGTATAACGTATAACGTATAACGTATAACGTATAACATATAACGTATAACCTATGACGTATAACGTATAACGTATAACGTATAACTTGTAACGTATAACGAATAACGTATAACGTACAACGTATAACGTATAACGTATAACGTATAACGTATAACGTATAACGTATAACGTATAACGTGTAACGTATAACGTATAACGTATAACGTATAACGTATAACGTATAACGTATAACGTATAACGTATAACGTATAACGTATAACGTATAACGTACAACGTATAACGTATACCGTATAACGTATAACTAATAACGTATGACGTATAACGAATATCGTACAACGTATAACGCATAACGTATAACGTATAACATGTAATGTATAACGTATAACGTATAGTGTATAGCGTATAACGTATAACGTATAACGTACAACGTATAACGTATCACGTATAACGTATTACGAATAACGTATAACGTATAACGTATAACGTAACACCTATAACGTATAAGGTATAACGTATAACGTATAACGTATAACGTATAACGTGTAACGTATATCGTATAACGTATAACGTATAACGAATAACGTAAAACGTATAACGTATAAAGTATAACGTATAACGTGTAACGAAGAACGTATAAAGAATAACGTATAACGTATATCGTATAACGTACAACTTATAACGTATAACGTACAACGTATAACGTATAACGTATAACGTATAACGTATAACGTGTAACGTATAACGTATTACGAATAACGTATAACGTATAACGTATAACGTAACACCTGTAACGTATAAGGTATAACGTATAACGTATAACGTATAACGTATAACGTGTAACGTATATCGTATAACGTATAACGTATAACGTATAACGTATAACGTATAACGTATAACGTGTAACGTATATCGTATAACGTATAACGTATAACGAATAACGTAAAACGTATAACGTATAACGTATAACGTATAACGTGTAACGAAGAACGTATAAAGAATAACGTATAACGTATATCGTATAACGTACAACTTATAACGTATAACGTACAACGTATAACGTATAACGTATAACGTATAACGTATAACGTGTAACGTATAACGTATAACGTACAACGTATAACGTATACCGTATAACGTATAACTAATAACGTATGACGTATAACGAATATCGTACAACGTATAACGCATAACGTATAACGTATAACATGTAATGTATAACGTATAATGTATAGCGTATAACGTATAACGTATAACGTATAACGTATAACGTATAACGTATAACGTATAACGTATAACGTATAACGTATAACGTATAACGTATAACGTATAACGTATAACGTATAACGTATAACGTATAACGTATAACGTATAATGTATATCGTATAACGTATAACGTATAACGAATAACGTAAAACGTATAACGCATAATGTATAACGTATAACGTATAACGTATAACGTATAACGTATAACGTATAACGTATAACGTATAACGTATAACGTAAAACGTATAACGAATACCGTATAACGTATAACTAATAACGTATGACGTATAACGAATATCGTACAACGTATAACGCATAACGTATAACGTATAACATGTAATGTATAACGTATAACGTATAATGTATAGCGTATAACGTATAACGTAAAACGTAAAACGTATAACGTATAACGTACAACGTATAACGTATCACGTATAACGTATTACGAATAACGTATAACGTATAACGTATAACGTAACACCTATAACGTATAAAGTATAACGTATAACGTATAACGTATAACGTATAACGTATAACGTGTAACGTATATCGTATAACGTATAACGTACAACGAATATCGTAAAACGTATAACGTATAACGTATAACGTATAACGTATAACGTACAACGTATAACGTATACCGTATAACGTATAACTAATAACGTATGACGTATAACGAATATCGTACAACGTATAACGCATAACGTATAACGTATAACATGTAATGTATAACGTATAACGTATAATGTATAGCGTATAACGTATAACGCATAACGTATAACGTATAACGTATAACGTATAACGTATAACGTATAACGTATAACGTATAACGTATAACGTATAACGTATAACGTATAACGTATAACGTATAACGTATAACGTATAACGTATAACGTATAACGTATAACGTATAACGTATAACATATAACGTATAACGTGTAACGAAGAACGTATAAAGAATAACGTAAAACGTATATCGTATAACGTACAACTTATAACGTATAACGTATAACGTATAACGTATAACGTACAACGTATAACGTATACCGTATAACGTATAACTAATAACGTATGACGTATAACGTACAACGTATAACGTATAACGTATAACGTATAACGTATATCGTATAACGTATAACGTATTACGAATAACGTAAAACGTATAACGCATAATGTATAACGTATAACGTATAACGTATAACGTATAACGTATAACGTATAACGTATAACGTATAACGTATAACGTATAACGTATAACGTACAACGTATAACGAATACCGTATAACGTATAACTAATAACGTATGACGTATAACGAATATCGTACAACGTATTACGCATAACGTATAACGTATTACATGTAATGTATAACGTATAACGTATAATGTATAGCGTATAACGTATAACGTATAACGTATAACGTATAACGTATAACGTATAACGTATAACGTATAACGTATAACGAATAACGTAAAACGTATAACGCATAATGTATAACGTATAACGTATAACGTATAACGTATAACGTATAACGTATAACGTATAACGTATAACGTATAACGTATAGCGTACAACGTATAACGAATACCGTATAACGTATAACTAATAACGTATGACGTATAACGAATATCGTACAACGTATAACGCATAACGTATAACGTATAACATGTAATGTATAACGTATAACGTATAATGTATAGCGTATAACGTATAACGTATAACGTATAACGTATAACGTATAACGTATAACGTATAACGTATAACGTATAACGTATAACGTATAACGTATAACGTATAACGTATAACGTATAACGTATAACGTATAACGTATAACGTATAACGTATAACGTATAACGTATAACGTATAACGTATAACGTATAACGTATAACGTATAACGTATAACGTATAACGTATAACGTATAACGTATAACGTATAACGTATAACGTAAAACGTATAACGTATAACGTATAACGTATAACGTGTAACGAAGAACGTATAAAGAATAACGTATAACGTATATCGTATAACGTACAACTTATAACGTATAACGTACAACGTATAACGTATAACGTATAACGTATAACGTATAACGTATAACGTATAACGTATAACGTATAACGTATAACGTACAACGTATAACGTATACCGTATAACGTATAACTAATAACGTATGACGTATAACGAATATCGTACAACGTATAACGCATAACGTATAACGTATAACGTATAACGTATAACGTATAACGTATAACGTATAACGTATAACGTATAACGTATAACGTATAAAGTATAACGTATAACGTATAACGTATAACGTATAACGTATAACGTATAACGTATAACGTATAACGTATAACGTATAACGTATAACGTATAACGTATAACGTATAACGTATAACGTATAACGTATAACGTATAACGTATAAAGTATAACGTATAACGTATAACGTATCACGTATAACGTATTACGAATAACGTATAACGTATAACGTATAACATAACACCTATAACGTATAAGGTATAACGTATAACGTATAACGGATAACGTATAACGTGTAACGTATATCGTATAACGTATAACGTATAACGAATAACGTAAAACGTATAACGTATAACGTATAACGTATAACGTATAACGTATAACGTATAACGTGTAACGAAGAACGTATAAAGAATAACGTATAACGTATATCGTATAACGTACAACTTATAACGTATAACGTATAACGTATAACGTATAACGTATAACGTATAACGTATAACGTATAACGTATAACGTATAACGTATAACGTATAACGTATAACGTATAACGTATAACGTATAACGTATAAGGTATAACGTATAACGTATAACGTATAACGTATAACGTATATCGTATAACGTATAACGTATAACGAATAACGTAAAACGTATAACGCATAATGTATAACGTATAACGTATAACGTATAACGTATAACGTACAACGTATAACGTATAACGTATAACGTATAACGTATAACGTATAACGTATAACGTATAACGTATAACGTATAACGTATAACGTATAACGTATAACGTATAAAGTATAACGTATAACGTATAACGTATAACGTATAACGTATAACGTATAACGTATAACGTATAACGTATAACGTATAACGTATAACGTATAACGTATAACGTGTAACGAAGAACGTATAAAGAATAACGTAAAACGTATATCGTATAACGTACAACTTATAACGTATAACGTATAACGTATAACGCACAACGTATAACGTATAACGTATAACGTATAACGTATAACGTATAACGTATAACGTATAACGTATAACGTATAACGTATAACGTATAACGTATAACGTATAACGTATAACGTATAACGTATAACGTATAACGTATAAAGTATAACGTATAACGTATAACGTATCACGTATAACGTATTACGTATAACGTATAACATATAACGTATAACCTGTGACGTATAACGTATAACGTATAACGTATAACGTATAACGTATAACGTATGACGTATAACGTATAACGTATAACGTATAACGTATAACATATAACGTATAACCTATGACGTATAACGTATAACGTATAACGTATAACTTGTAACGTATAACGAATAACGTATAACGTACAACGTATAACGTATAACGTATAACGTATAACGTATAACGTATAACGTATAACGTATAACGTGTAACGTATAACGTATAACGTATAACGTATAACGTATAACGTATAACGTATAACGTATAACGTATAACGTATAACGTATAACGTATAACGTACAACGTATAACGTATACCGTATAACGTATAACTAATAACGTATGACGTATAACGAATATCGTACAACGTATAACGCATAACGTATAACGTATAACATGTAATGTATAACGTATAACGTATAGTGTATAGCGTATAACGTATAACGTATAACGTACAACGTATAACGTATCACGTATAACGTATTACGAATAACGTATAACGTATAACGTATAACGTAACACCTATAACGTATAAGGTATAACGTATAACGTATAACGTATAACGTATAACGTGTAACGTATATCGTATAACGTATAACGTATAACGAATAACGTAAAACGTATAACGTATAAAGTATAACGTATAACGTGTAACGAAGAACGTATAAAGAATAACGTATAACGTATATCGTATAACGTACAACTTATAACGTATAACGTACAACGTATAACGTATAACGTATAACGTATAACGTATAACGTGTAACGTATAACGTATTACGAATAACGTATAACGTATAACGTATAACGTAACACCTGTAACGTATAAGGTATAACGTATAACGTATAACGTATAACGTATAACGTGTAACGTATATCGTATAACGTATAACGTATAACGTATAACGTATAACGTATAACGTATAACGTGTAACGTATATCGTATAACGTATAACGTATAACGAATAACGTAAAACGTATAACGTATAACGTATAACGTATAACGTGTAACGAAGAACGTATAAAGAATAACGTATAACGTATATCGTATAACGTACAACTTATAACGTATAACGTACAACGTATAACGTATAACGTATAACGTATAACGTATAACGTGTAACGTATAACGTATAACGTACAACGTATAACGTATACCGTATAACGTATAACTAATAACGTATGACGTATAACGAATATCGTACAACGTATAACGCATAACGTATAACGTATAACATGTAATGTATAACGTATAATGTATAGCGTATAACGTATAACGTATAACGTATAACGTATAACGTATAACGTATAACGTATAACGTATAACGTATAACGTATAACGTATAACGTATAACGTATAACGTATAACGTATAACGTATAACGTATAACGTATAACGTATAATGTATATCGTATAACGTATAACGTATAACGAATAACGTAAAACGTATAACGCATAATGTATAACGTATAACGTATAACGTATAACGTATAACGTATAACGTATAACGTATAACGTATAACGTATAACGTAAAACGTATAACGAATACCGTATAACGTATAACTAATAACGTATGACGTATAACGAATATCGTACAACGTATAACGCATAACGTATAACGTATAACATGTAATGTATAACGTATAACGTATAATGTATAGCGTATAACGTATAACGTAAAACGTAAAACGTATAACGTATAACGTACAACGTATAACGTATCACGTATAACGTATTACGAATAACGTATAACGTATAACGTATAACGTAACACCTATAACGTATAAAGTATAACGTATAACGTATAACGTATAACGTATAACGTATAACGTGTAACGTATATCGTATAACGTATAACGTACAACGAATATCGTAAAACGTATAACGTATAACGTATAACGTATAACGTATAACGTACAACGTATAACGTATACCGTATAACGTATAACTAATAACGTATGACGTATAACGAATATCGTACAACGTATAACGCATAACGTATAACGTATAACATGTAATGTATAACGTATAACGTATAATGTATAGCGTATAACGTATAACGCATAACGTATAACGTATAACGTATAACGTATAACGTATAACGTATAACGTATAACGTATAACGTATAACGTATAACGTATAACGTATAACGTATAACGTATAACGTATAACGTATAACGTATAACGTATAACGTATAACGTATAACGTATAACATATAACGTATAACGTGTAACGAAGAACGTATAAAGAATAACGTAAAACGTATATCGTATAACGTACAACTTATAACGTATAACGTATAACGTATAACGTACAACGTATAACGTATACCGTATAACGTATAACTAATAACGTATGACGTATAACGTACAACGTATAACGTATAACGTATAACGTATAACGTATATCGTATAACGTATAACGTATTACGAATAACGTAAAACGTATAACGCATAATGTATAACGTATAACGTATAACGTATAACGTATAACGTATAACGTATAACGTATAACGTATAACGTATAACGTATAACGTATAACGTACAACGTATAACGAATACCGTATAACGTATAACTAATAACGTATGACGTATAACGAATATCGTACAACGTATTACGCATAACGTATAACGTATTACATGTAATGTATAACGTATAACGTATAATGTATAGCGTATAACGTATAACGTATAACGTATAACGTATAACGTATAACGTATAACGTATAACGTATAACGTATAACGAATAACGTAAAACGTATAACGCATAATGTATAACGTATAACGTATAACGTATAACGTATAACGTATAACGTATAACGTATAACGTATAACGTATAACGTATAGCGTACAACGTATAACGAATACCGTATAACGTATAACTAATAACGTATGACGTATAACGAATATCGTACAACGTATAACGCATAACGTATAACGTATAACATGTAATGTATAACGTATAACGTATAATGTATAGCGTATAACGTATAACGTATAACGTATAACGTATAACGTATAACGTATAACGTATAACGTATAACGTATAACGTATAACGTATAACGTATAACGTATAACGTATAACGTATAACGTATAACGTATAACGTATAACGTATAACGTATAACGTATAACGTATAACGTATAACGTATAACGTATAACGTATAACGTATAACGTATAACGTATAACGTATAACGTATAACGTATAACGTATAACGTATAACGTAAAACGTATAACGTATAACGTATAACGTATAACGTGTAACGAAGAACGTATAAAGAATAACGTATAACGTATATCGTATAACGTACAACTTATAACGTATAACGTACAACGTATAACGTATAACGTATAACGTATAACGTATAACGTATAACGTATAACGTATAACGTATAACGTATAACGTACAACGTATAACGTATACCGTATAACGTATAACTAATAACGTATGACGTATAACGAATATCGTACAACGTATAACGCATAACGTATAACGTATAACGTATAACGTATAACGTATAACGTATAACGTATAACGTATAACGTATAACGTATAACGTATAAAGTATAACGTATAACGTATAACGTATAACGTATAACGTATAACGTATAACGTATAACGTATAACGTATAACGTATAACGTATAACGTATAACGTATAACGTATAACGTATAACGTATAACGTATAACGTTTAACGTATAACGTATAACGTATAACGTATAACGTATAACGTATAACGTATAACGTATAACGTATGACGTATAACGTATTACGAATAACGTATAACGTATAACGTATAACGTAACACCTATAACGTATAAGGTATAACGTATAACGTATAACGTGTAACGAAGAACGTATAAAGAATAACGTATAACGTATATCGTATAACGTACAACTTATAACGTATAACGTACAACGTATAACGTATAACGTATAACGTATAACGTATAACGTATAACGTATAACGTATAACGTGTAACGTATATCGTATAACGTATAACGTATAACGAATAACGTAAAACGTATAACGTATATCGTATAACGTATAACGTGTAACGAAGAACGTATAAAGAATAACGTATAACGTATAACGTATAACGTATAACGTATAACGTATAACGTATAACGTACAACGTATAACGAATACCGTATAACGTATAACTAATAACGTATGACGTATAACGAATATCGTACAACGTATAACGCATAACGTATAACGTATAACATGTAATGTATAACGTATAACGTATAATGTATAGCGTATAACGTATAACGTAAAACGTATAACGTATAACGTACAACGTATAACGTATCACGTATAACGTATTACGAATAACGTATAACGTATAACGTATAACGTAACACCTATAACGTATAAAGTATAACGTATAACGTATAACGTATAACGTATAACGTATAACGTGTAACGTATATCGTATAACGTATAACGCATAACGAATATCGTAAAACGTATAACGTATAACGTATAACGTATAACGTATAACGTACAACGTATAACGTATACCGTATAACGTATAACTAATAACGTATGACGTATAACGAATATCGTACAACGTATAACGCATAACGTATAACGTATAACATGTAATGTATAACGTATAACGTATAATGTATAGCGTATAACGTATAACGCATAACGTATAACGTATAACGTATAACGTATAACGTATAACGTATAACGTATAACGTATAACGTATAACGTATAACGTATAACGTAAAACGTATAACGTATAACGTATAACGTATAACGTATAACGTATAACGTATAACGTATAACGTATAACGTATAACGTATAACGTGTAACGAAGAACGTATAAAGAATAACGTAAAACGTATATCGTATAACGTACAACTTATAACGTATAACGTATAACGTATAACGCACAACGTATAACGTATAACGTATAACGTATAACGTATAACGTATAACGTATAACGTATAACGTATAACGTATAACGTATAACGTATAACGTATAACGTATAACGTATAACGTATAACGTATAACGTATAACGTATAAAGTATAACGTATAACGTATAACGTATCACGTATAACGTATTACGAATAACGTATAACGTATAACGTATAACATAACACCTATAACGTATAAGGTATAACGTATAACGTATAACGGATAACGTATAACGTGTAACGTATATCGTATAACGTATAACGTATAACGAATAACGTAAAACGTATAACGTATAACGTATAACGTATAACGTATAACGTATAACGTATAACGTGTAACGAAGAACGTATAAAGAATAACGTATAACGTATATCGTATAACGTACAACTTATAACGTATAACGTATAACGTATAACGTATAACGTATAACGTATAACGTATAACGTATAACGTATAACGTATAACGTATAACGTATAACGTATAACGTATAACGTATAACGTATAACGTATAAGGTATAACGTATAACGTATAACGTATAACGTATAACGTATATCGTATAACGTATAACGTATAACGAATAACGTAAAACGTATAACGCATAATGTATAACGTATAACGTATAACGTATAACGTATAACGTACAACGTATAACGTATAACGTATAACGTATAACGTATAACGTATAACGTATAACGTATAACGTATAACGTATAACGTATAACGTATAACGTATAACGTATAAAGTATAACGTATAACGTATAACGTATAACGTATAACGTATAACGTATAACGTATAACGTATAACGTATAACGTATAACGTATAACGTATAACGTATAACGTTTAACGTATAACGTATAACGTATAACGTATAACGTATAACGTATAACGTATAACGTATAACGTATAACGTATGACGTATAACGTATAACGTATAACGTATAACATATAACGTATAACCTGTGACGTATAACGTATAACGTATAACGTATAACGTATAACGTATAACGTATGACGTATAACGTATAACGTATAACGTATAACGTATAACATATAACGTATAACCTATGACGTATAACGTATAACGTATAACGTATAACTTGTAACGTATAACGTATAACGTATAACGTACAACGTATAACGTATAACGTATAACGTATAACGTGTAACGTATAACGTATAACGTATAACGTATAACGTATAACGTATAACGTATAACGTATAACGTATAACGTATAACGTATAACGTATAACGTATAACGTATAACGTATAACGTATAACGTACAACGTATAACGTATACTGTATAACGTATAACTAATAACGTATGACTTATAACGAATATCGTACAACGTATAACGCATAACGTATAACGTATAACATGTAATGTATAACGTATAACGTATAGTGTATAGCGTATAACGTATAACGTATAACGTATAACGTACAACGTATAACGTATCACGTATAACGTATTACGAATAACGTATAACGTATAACGTATAACGTAACACCTATGACGTATAAGGTATAACGTATAACGTATAACGTATAACGTATAACGTGTAACGTATGTCGTATAACGTATAACGTATAACGAATAACGTAAAACGTATAACGTATAACGTATAACGTATAACGTGTAACGAAGAACGTATAAAGAATAACGTATAACGTATATCGTATAACGTACAACTTATAACGTATAACGTATAACATGTAATGTATAACGTATAACGTATAATGTATAGCGTATAACGTATAACGTAAAACGTATAACGTATAACGTACAACGTATAACGTATCACGTATAACGTATTACGAATAACGTATAACGTATGACGTATAACGTAACACCTATAACGTACAAAGTATAACGTATAACGTATAACGTATAACGTATAACGTATAACGTGTAACGTATATCGTATAACGTATAACGTATAACGAATATCGTAAAACGTATAACGTATAACGTATAACGTGTAACGAAGAACGTATAAAGAATAACGTATATCGTATATCGTATAACGTACAACTTATAACGTATAACGTACAACGTATAACGTATAACGTATAACGTATAACCTATGACGTATAACGTATAACGTATAACGTATAACGTATAACGTATAACGTATAACGTATAACGTATAACGTATAACGTATAACGTATAACGTATAACGTATAACGTATAACGTATAACGTATAACGTATAACGTATATCGTATAACGTATAACGTATAACGAATATCGTAAAACGTATAACGCATAATGTATAACGTATAACGTATAACGTATAACGTATAACGTATAACGTATAACGTATAACGTATAACGTATAACGTATAACGTATAACGTATAACGTATAACGTATAACGTATAACGTATAACGTATAACGTATAACGTATAACGTATCACGTTCAACGTATAACCTATGACGTATAACGTATAACTTATAACGTATAACGTATAACGTATAACGTATAACCTATAACGTATAACGTATAACGTATAACGTATAACGTATAACGTGTAACGTATAACGTATAACGTATAACGTATAACGTATAACGTATAACGTATAACGTATAACCTATAAAGTATAACGTATAACGTATAACGTATAACGTATAACGTATAACGTATAACGTATAACGTATAACGTATAACGTATAACGTATAACGTATAACGTATAACGTATAACGTATAACGTATAACGTATTACGTATAACGTATAACGTATAACGTATAACGTATAACATATAACCTATGACGTATAACGTATAACGTATAACGTATAACTTGTAACGAAAAACGTATAACGAATAACGTAAAACGTATGACGCATTACATGCTACGTATAAAGTATATCGTTCAACGTATAACCTATGACGTATAACGTATAACTTGTAACGTATAACGTATAACGTATAACGTATAACTTATAACGTATAACGTATAACGTATAACGTATAACGTATAACGTATAACGTATAACGTGTAACGTATAACGTATAACGTATAACGTATAACGTATAACGTATAACGTATAACGTATAACGTATAACGTATAACGTATGACGTATAACGTATAACGTATAACGTATAACGTGTAACGTATAACGTATAACGTATAACGTATAACGTATAACGTATAACGTATAACCTATAAAGTATAACGTATAACGTATAACGTATAACGTATAACGTATAACGTATAACGTATAACGTATAACGTATAACGTATAACGTATAACGTATAACGTATAACGTATAACGTATAACGTATAACGTATGACGTATAACGTATAACGTATACCGTATAACGTATAACGTATAACCTATGACGTATAACGTATAACGTGTAACGTATAACGTACAACGTATAACGTATACCGTATAACGTATAACGTATAACGTATAACGTATAACGTATAACGTATAACGTATAACGTATAACGTATAACGCATAACGTATATCGTATAACGTATAACGTATGACGAATAACGTAAAACGTATAACGTATAACGTATAACGTATGACGTATAACGAATATCGTACAACGTATAACGCATAACGTATAACGTATAACATGTAATGTATAACGTATAACGTATAATGTATAGCGTATAACGTATAACGTATAACGTATAACGTATAACGTATAACGTATAACGTATAACGTATAACGTATCACGTTCAACGTATAACCTATGACGTATAACGTATAACTTATAACGTATAACGTATAACGTATAACGTATAACCTATAACGTATAACGTATAACGTATAACGTATAACGTATAACGTATAACGTGTAACGTGTAACGTATAACGTATAACGTATAACGTATAACGTATAACGTATAACGTATAACCTATAAAGTATAACGTATAACGTATAACGTATAACGTATAACGTATAACGTATAACGTATAACGTATAACGTATAACGTATAACGTATAACGTATAACGTATAACGTATAACGTATAACGTATAACGTATAACGTATTACGTATAACGTATAACGTATAACGTATAACGTATAACGTATAACCTATGACGTATAACGTATAACGTATAACGTATAACTTGTAACGAAAAACGTATAACGAATAACGTAAAACGTATGACGCATTACATGCTACGTATAAAGTATATCGTTCAACGTATAACCTATGACGTATAACGTATAACTTGTAACGTATAACGTATAACGTATAACGTATAACCTATAAGGTATAACGTATAACGTATAACGTATAACGTATAACGTATAACGTATAACGTGTAACGTATAACGTATAACGTATAACGTATAACGTATAACGTATAACGTATAACGTATAACGTATAACGTATAACGTATGACGTATAACGTATAACGTATAACGTATAACGTGTAACGTATAACGTATAACGTATAACGTATAACGTATAACGTATAACGTATAACCTATAAAGTATAACGTATAACGTATAACGTATAACGTATAACGTATAACGTATAACGTATAACGTATAACGTATAACGTATAACGTATAACGTATAACGTATAACGTATAACGTATAACGTATAACGTATAACGTATAACGTATAACGTATAACGTATAACGTATAACGTATAACGTATAACGTATAACGTATAACGTATAACGTATAACGTATAACGTATAACGTATAACGTATAACGTATAACGTATAACGTATAACGTATGACGTATAACGTATAACGTATACCGTATAACGTATAACGTATAACCTATGACGTATAACGTATAACGTGTAACGTATAACGTACAACGTATAACGTATACCGTATAACGTATAACGTATAACGTATAACGTATAACGTATAACGTATAACGTATAACGTATAACGTATAACTTGTAACGAAAAACGTATAACGAATAACGTAAAACGTATGACGCATTACATGCTACGTATAAAGTATATCGTTCAACGTATAACCTATGACGTATAACGTATAACTTGTAACGTATAACGTATAACGTATAACGTATAACTTATAACGTATAACGTATAACGTATAACGTATAACGTATAACGTATAACGTATAACGTATAACGTGTAACGTATAACGTATAACGTATAACGTATAACGTATAACGTATAACGTATAACGTATAACGTATAACGTATAACGTATGACGTATAACGTATAACGTATAACGTATAACGTGTAACGTATAACGTATAACGTATAACGTATAACGTATAACGTATAACGTATAACCTATAAAGTATAACGTATAACGTATAACGTATAACGTATAACGTATAACGTATAACGTATAACGTATAACGTATAACGTATAACGTATAACGTATAACGTATAAAGTATAACGTATAACGTATAACGTATGACGTATAACGTATAACGTATACCGTATAACGTATAACGTATAACCTATGACGTATAACGTATAACGTGTAACGTATAACGTACAACGTATAACGTATACCGTATAACGTATAACGTATAACGTATAACGTATAACGTATAACGTATAACGTATAACGTATAACGTATAACGCATAACGTATATCGTATAACGTATAACGTATGACGAATAACGTAAAACGTATAACGTATAACGTATAACGTATAACGTATAACGTATAACGTATAACGTACAACGTATAACGTATACCGTATAAAGTATAACTAATAACGTATGACGTATAACGAATATCGTACAACGTATAACGCATAACGTATAACGTATAACATGTAATGTATAACGTATAACGTATAATGTATAGCGTATAACGTATAACGTATAACGTATAACGTATAACGTATAACGTATAACGTATAACGTATAACGTATCACGTTCAACGTATACCTATGACGTATAACGTATAACTTATAACGTATAACGTATAACGTATAACGTATAACCTATAACGTATAACGTATAACGTATAACGTATAACGTATAACGTGTAACGTATAACGTATAACGTATAACGTATAACGTATAACGTATAACGTATAACCTATAAAGTATAACGTATAACGTATAACGTATAACGTATAACGTATAACGTATAACGTATAACGTATAACGTATAACGTATAACGTATAACGTATAACGTATAACGTATAACGTATAACGTATAACGTATAACGTATTACGTATAACGTATAACGTATAACGTATAACGTATAACGTATAACCTATGACGTATAACGTATAACGTATAACGTATAACTTGTAACGAAAAACGTATAACGAATAACGTAAAACGTATGACGCATTACATGCTACGTATAAAGTATATCGTTCAACGTATAACCTATGACGTATAACGTATAACTTGTAACGTATAACGTATAACGTATAACGTATAACCTATAAGGTATAACGTATAACGTATAACGTATAACGTATAACGTATAACGTATAACGTGTAACGTATAACGTATAACGTATAACGTATAACGTATAACGTATAACGTATAACGTATAACGTATAACGTATAACGTATAACGTATGACGTATAACGTATAACGTATAACGTATAACGTGTAACGTATAACGTATAACGTATAACGTATAACGTATAACGTATAACGTATAACCTATAAAGTATAACGTATAACGTATAACGTATAACGTATAACGTATAACGTATAACGTATAACGTATAACGTATAACGTATAACGTATAACGTATAACGTATAACGTATAACGTATAACGTATAACGTATAACGTATAACGTATAACGTATAACGTATAACGTATAACGTATAACGTATAACGTATAACGTATAACGTATAACGTATAACGTATAACGTATAACGTATAACGTATAACGTATAACGTATAACGTATGACGTATAACGTATAACGTATACCGTATAACGTATAACGTATAACCTATGACGTATAACGTATAACGTGTAACGTATAACGTACAACGTATAACGTATACCGTATAACGTATAACGTATAACGTATAACGTATAACGTATAACGTATAACGTATAACGTATAACGTATAACGTATAACGTATAACGTATAACGTATAACGTATAACGTATAACGTATAACGTATAACGTATAACGTATGACGTATAACGTACAACGTATAACGTATAACGTATAACGTATAACGTATAACGTATAACGTATAACGTATAACGTATAACGTATAACGTATAAGGTATAACGTATAACGTATAACGTATAACGTATAACGTATAACGTATAACGTATAACGTATAACGTATAACGTATAACGTATAACGTATAACGTATAACGTATAACGTATAACGTATAACGTATAACGTATGACGTATAACGTATACCGTATAACGTATAACGTATGACGTATAACGTATAACGTATAACGTATAACGTATAACGTATAACGTATATCGTATAACGTATAACGTATAACGAATAACTTAAAACGTATAACGTATAACGTATAACGTATAACGTGTAACGTATAACGTATAACGTATAACGTACAACGTATAACGTATACCGTATAACGTATAACTAATAACGTATGACGTATAACGAATATCGTACAACGTATAGCGCATAACGTATAACGTATAACATGTAATGTATAACGTATAACGTATAATGTATAGCGTATAACGTATAACGTATAACGTATAACGTATAACGTATAACGTATAACGTATAACGTATCACGTTCAACGTATAACCTATGACGTATAACGTATAACTTATAACGTATAACGTATAACGTATAACCTATAACGTATAACGTATAACGTATAACGTATAACGTATAACGTGTAACGTATAACGTATAACGTATAACGTATAACGTATAACGTATAACGTATAACCTATAAAGTATAACGTATAACGTATAACGTATAACGTATAACGTATAACGTATAACGTATAACGTATAACGTATAACGTATAACGTATAACGTATAACGTATAACGTATAACGTATAACGTATAACGTATAACGTATAACGTATAACGTATAACGTATAACGTATAACGTATAACGTATAACGTATAACGTATTACGTATAACGTATGACGTATAACGTATAACGTATACCGTATAACGTATAACGTATAACCTATGACGTATAACGTATAACGTGTAACGTATAACGTACTACGTATAACGTATACCGTATAACGTATAACGTATAACGTATAACGTATAACGTATAACGTATAACGTATAACGTATAACGTATAACGTATAACGTATAACGTATAACGTATAACGTATAACGTATGACGTATAACGTATGACGTATAACGTATAACGTGTAACGTATAACGTACAACGTATAACGTATACCGTATAACGTATAACGTATAACGTATAACGTATAACGTATAACGTATAACGTATAACGTATAACCTATGACGTATAACGTATAACGTATAAAGTATTATATAACGTGTAACGAAGTACGTATAACGAATAACGTATAACGTATATCGTATAACGTACAACTTATAACGAATAACGTACAACGTATAACGTATAACGTATAACGTATAACGTATAACGTATAACGAGTAACGTATAACGTATAACGTATAACGTATAACGTATAACGTATAACGTATAACGTATAACGTATAACGTATAACGTATAACGTATAACGTATAACGTATAACGTATAACGTATAACGTATAACGTATAACGTATAACGTATAACGTATAACGTATAACGTATAACGTATAACGTATAACGTATAACGTATAACGTATAACGTATAACGTATAACGTATAACGTATAACGTATAACGTATAACGTATAACGTATAACGTATAACGTATAACGTATAACGTATAACGTATAACGTATAACGTATAACGTATAACGTATAACGTATAACGTATAACGTATAACGTATAACGTATAACGTATATCGTATAACGTTTAACGTATAACGTATAACGTATAACGTATAACGTATAACGTATAACCTATGACGTATAACGTATAACGTATAACGTATAACGTACAACGTATAACGTAGAACGTATAACGTATAACGTATAACGTATAACGTATAACGTATAACGTATAACGTATAACGTTTAACGTATAACGTATAACGTATAACGTATAACGTATAACGTATAACGTATAACGTATAACGTATGACGTATAACGTATAACGTATAACGTATAACATATAACGTTTAACCTATGACGTATAACGTATAACGTATAACGTATAACGTATAACGTATAACGTATAACGTATAACGTGTAACGTATAACGTATATCGTATAACGTATAACGTATAAAGTATAACGTATAACGTATAACGTATAACGTATAACGTATAACGTTTAACGTATAACGTATAACGTATAACGTATAACGTATAACGTATAACGTATAACGTATAACGTATGACGTATAACGTATAACGTATAACGTATAACATATAACGTATAACCTATGACGTATAACGTATAACGTATAACGTATAACGTATAACGTATAACGTATAACGTATAACGTATAACGTATAATGTATAACGTATAACATGTAACGTATAGCGTATAACGTATAACGTATAACGTATAACGTATAACGTATAACGTATAACGTATATCGTATAACGTATAACGTATAATGTATAACATGTAACGTACAACGTATAACGTATACCGTATAACGTATAACTAATAACGTATAACGTATAACGCATAACGTATAACGTATAACGTATAACGTATATCGTATAACGTATAACGTATAACGTATAACGCATAACGTATAACGCATAACGTATAACGTATAACGTATAACCTATGACGTATAACGTATAACGTGTAACGTATAACGTATAACGTATAACGTATAACGTATAACGTATAACGTATAACCTATGACGTATAACGTGTAACGTATAACGTATAACGTATAACGTATAACGTATAACGTATAACGTATAACATGTAACGTATAACGTATAACGTAGAACGTATAACGTATAACGTATAACGTATAACGTATAACGTATAACGTATAACGTATAACGTATAACGTATAACGTATAACGTATAACGTATAACGTATAACGTATAACGTATAACGTATAACGTATAACCTATGACGTATAACGTATAACGTATAACGTATAACGTACAACGTATAACGTATAACGTATAACGTATAACGTATAACGTATAACGTATAACGTATAACTTTTAACGTATAACGTATAACGTATAACGTATAACGTATAACGTATAACGTATAACCTATGACGTATAACGTATAACGTGTAACGTATAACGTATATCGTATAACGTATAACGTATAACGTATAACGTATAACATGTAACGTATAGCGTATAACGTATAACGTATAACGTATAACGTATAACGTATAACGTATAACGTATAACGTATAACGTATAACGTATAACGTATAACGTATAACGTATAACGTATAACGTATAACGTATAACGTATAACGTATAACGTATAACGTATAACGTAGAACGTATAACGTATAACGTATAACGTATAACGTATAACGTATAACGTATAACGTAGAACGTATAACGTATAACGTATAACGTATAACGTATAACGTATAACGTATAACGTATAACGTATAACGTATAACGTATAACGTATAACGTATAACGTATAACGTATAACGTATAACGTATAACGTATAACGTATAACATATAACGTATAACGTATATCGTATAACGTATAACGTATAACGTATAACGTATAACGTATAACGTATAACGTATAACGTATAACGTATAACGTATAACGTATAAAGTATAACGTATAACGTATAACGTATAACGTATGACGTATAACGTATAACGTATAACGTATAACGTGTAACGTATAACGTATAACGTATAACGTATAACGTATAACGTATAACGTATAACCTATAAAGTATAACGTATAACGTATAACAAATAACGTATAACGTATAACGTATAACGTATAACGTATAACGTATAACGTATAACGTATAACGTATAACGTATAACGTATAACGTATAACGTATAACGTATAACGTATAACGTATAACGTATGACGTATAACGTATAATGTATACCGTATAACGTATAACGTATAACCTATGACGTATAACGTATAACGTGTAACGTATAACGTACAACGTATAACGTATACCGTATAACGTATAACGTATAACGTATAACGTATAACGTATAACGTATGACGTATAACGTATACCGTATAACGTATAACGTATAACGTATAACCTATGACGTATAACGTATAACGTATAAAGTATTATATAACGTGTAACGAAGTACGTATAACGAATAACGTATAACGTATATCGTATAACGTACAACTTATAACGAATAACGTACAACGTATAACGTATAACGTATAACGTATAACGTATAACGAGTAACGTATAACGTATAACGTATAACGTATAACGTATAACGTATAACGTATAACGTATAACGTATAACGTATAACGTATAACGTATAACGTATAACGTATAACGTATAACGTATAACGTATAACGTATAACGTATAACGTATAACGTATAACGTATAACGTATAACGTATAACGTATAACGTATAACCTATGACGTATAACGTATAACGTGTAACGTATAACGTATAACGTATAACGTATAACGTATAACGTATAACGTATAACGTATAACGTATAACGTATAACGTATAACGTATAACCTATGACGTATAACGTATAACGAGTAACGTATAACGTATAACGTATAACGTATAACGTATAACGTATAACGTATAACCTATGACGTATAACGTGTAACGTATAACGTATAACGTATAACGTATAACGTATAACGTATAACGTATAACATGTAACGTATAACGTATAACGTAGAACGTATAACGTATAACGTATAACGTATAACGTATAACGTATAACGTATAACGTATAACGTATAACGTATAACGTATAACGTATAACGTATAACGTATAACGTATAACGTATAACGTATAACGTATAACGTATAACGTATAACGTACGACGTATAACGTATGACGTATAACGTATAACGTATAACGTATGACGTATAACGTATAACGTATAACGTATAACGTATAACGTATAACGTATAACGTACAACGTATAACGTACAACGTATAACGTATAACGTATAACGTATAACGTATAACGTATAACGTATAACGTATAACGTATAACGTATAACGTACAACGTATAACGTACAACGTATAACGTACAACGTATAACGTATAACGTATAACGTATAACGTATAACGTATAACGTATAACGTATAACGTATAACGTACAACGTATAACGTATAACGTATAACGTATAACGTATAACGTTCAACGTATAACGTATAACGTATAACGTATAACGTATAACCTATAAAGTATAACGTATAACGTATAACGTATAACGTATAACGTATAACGTATAACGTATAACGTATAACGTATAACGTATAACGTATAACGTATAACGTATAACGTATAACGTATAACGTATAACGTATAACGTATAACGTATAACGTATAACGTATAACGTATAACGTATAACGTATAACGTATAACGTATAACGTATAACGTATAACGTATAACGTATAACGTATAACGTATAACGTATAACGTATAACGTATAACGTATAACGTATAACGTATAACGTATAACGTATAACGTATAACGTATAACGTATAACGTATAACGTATAACGTATAACGTATAACGTATAACGTATAACGTATAACGTATAACGTATAACGTATAACGTATAACGTATAACGTATAACGTATAACGTATAACGTATAACGTATAACGTATAACGTATAACGTATAACGTATAACGTATAACGTATAACGTATAACGTATGACGTATAACGTATACCGTATAACGTATAACGTATAAAGTATAACGTATAACGTATAACGTATAACGTATAACGTATAACGTTTAACGTATAACGTATAACGTATAACGTATAACGTATAACGTATAACGTATAACGTACAACGTACAACGTATAACGTATACCGTGCAACGTATAACGTATATCGTATAACGTACAACTTATAACGTATAACGTACAACGTATAACGTATAACGTATAACGTATAACGTATAACGTATAACGTATAACGTATAACGTATAACGTATAATGTATAACGTATAACGTATAACGTATAACGTATAACGTATAAAGTATAACGTATAACGTATAACGTATAACGTATAAAGTATAACGTATAACGTATAACGTATAACGTATAACGTATAACGTTTAACGTATAACGTATAACGTATAACGTATAACGTATAACGTATAACGTATAACGTATAACGAATGACGTATAACGTATAACGTATAACGTATAACATATAACGTATAACCTATGACGTATAACGTATAACGTATAACGTATAACGTATAACGTATAACGTATAACGTATAACGTATAACGTATAATGTATAACGTATAACATGTAACGTATAGCGTATAACGTATAACGTATAACGTATAACGTATAACGTATAACGTATAACGTATATCGTATAACGTATAACGTATAATGTATAACATGTAACGTACAACGTATAACGTATACCGTATAACGTATAACTAATAACGTATAACGTATAACGCATAACGTATAACGTATAACGTATAACGTATATCGTATAACGTATAACGTATAACGTATAACGCATAACGTATAACGCATAACGTATAACGTATAACGTATAACCTATGACGTATAACGTATAACGTATAACGTATAACGTGTAACGTATAACGTATAACGTATAACCTATGACGTATAACGTGTAACGTATAACGTATAACGTATAACGTATAACGTATAACGTATAACGTATAACGTATAACATGTAACGTAAAACGTATAACGTATAACGTATAACGTATAACGTATAACGTATAACGTATAACGTATAACGTATAACGTATAACGTACAACGTATAACGTATAACGTATAACGTATAACGTATAACGTATAACGTATAACGTATAACGTATAACGTATAACGTATAACGTACAACGTATAACGTATAACGTATAACGTATAACGTATAACGTTCAACGTATAACCTATGACGTATAACGTATAACTTATAACGTATAACGTATAACGTATAACGTATAACCTATAACGTATAACGTATAACGTATAACGTATAACGTATAACGTATAACGTATAACGTATAACCTATAAAGTATAACGTATAACGTATAACGTATAACGTATAACGTATAACGTATAACGTATAACGTATAACGTATAACGTATAACGTATAACGTATAACGTATAACGTATAACGTATAACGTATAACGTATAACGTATAACGTATAACGTATAACGTATAACGTATAACGTATAACGTATAACGTATAACGTATAACGTATAACGTATAACGTATAACGTATAACGTATAACGTATAACGTATAACGTATAACGTATAACGTATAACGTATAACGTATAACGTATAACGTATAACGTATAACGTATAACGTATAACGTATAACGTATAACGTATAACGTATAACGTATAACGTATAACGTATAACGTATAACGTATAACGTATAACGTATAACGTATAACGTATAACGTATAACGTATAACGTATAACGTATAACGTATAACGTATAACGTTTAACGTATAACGTATAACGTATAACGTATAACGTATAACGTATAACGTATAACGTATAACGTATAACGAATGACGTATAACGTATAACGTATAACGTATAATGTATAACGTATAACATGTAACGTATAGCGTATAACGTATAACGTATCACGTATAACGTATAACGTATAACGTATAACGTATAATGTATAACGTATAACGTATAACGTATAACGTATAACGTATAACCTATGACGTATAACGTATAACGTATAACGTATAACGTATAACGTATAACGTATAACGTATAACGTATAACGTATAACGTATAATGTATAACGTATAACATGTAACGTATAGCGTATACGTATAACGTATAACGTATAACGTATAACCTATGACGTATAACGTATAACGTATAACGTATAACGTATAACGTATAACGTATAACGTATAACGTATAACGTATAATGTATAACGTATAACATGTAACGTATAGCGTATAACGTATAACGTATAACCTATGACGTATAACGTATAACGTATAACGTATAACATATAACGTATAACCTATGACGTATAACGTATAACGTATAACGTATAACGTATAACGTATACGTATAACGTATAACGTATAACGTATAATGTATAACGTATAACATGTAACGTATAGCGTATAACGTATAACGTATAACGTATAACGTATAACGTATAACGTATTAACGTATATCGTATAACGTAAAACGTATAATGTATAACATGTAACGTACAACGTATAACGTATACCGTATAACGTATAACTAATAACGTATAACGTATAACGCATAACGTATAACGTATAACGTATAACTTATAACGTATAACGTATAACGTATAACGCATAACGTATAACGATAACGTATAACATATAAACGTATAACCTATGACGTATAACGTATAACGTATAACGTATAACGTATAACGTATAACGTATAACGTATAACGTATAACGTATAACGTATATCGTATAACGTATAACGTATAATGTATAACATGTAACGTACAACGTATAACGTATACCGTATAACGTATAACTAATAACATATAACGTATAACGCATAACGTATAACGTATAACGTATAACGTATAACGTATAACGTATAACGTATAACGCATAACGTATAACGCATAACGTATAACGTATAACGTATAACCTATGACGTATAACGTATAACGTATAACGTATAACGTATAACGTATACGTATAACGTATAACGTATAAACCTATGACGTATAACGTGTAACGTATAACGTATAACGTATAACGTATAACGTATAACGTATAACGTATAACATGTAACGTACAACGTATAACGTATACCGTACAACGTATAACGTATATCGTATAACGTACAACTTATAACGTATAACGTACAACGTATAACGTATAACGTATAACGTATAACGTATAACGTATAACGTATAACGTATAACGTATAACGTATAACCTATGACGTATAACGTGTAACGTATAACGTATAACGTATAACGTATAACGTATACGTATAACGTATAACGTATAACGTATAACGTATAACGTATAACGTATAACGTATAACGTATAACGTATAACGTATAACGTATAACGTATAACGTATAACGTATATCGTATAACGTATAACGTATAACGTATAACGTATAACGTATAACGTATAACGTATAACGTATAACCTATGACGTATAACGTATAACGTATAACGTATAACGTACAACGTATAACGTATAACGTATAACGTATAACGTATAACGTATAACGTATAACGTATAACGTAACGTTAACGTTTAACGTATAACGTATAACGTATAACGTATAACGTATAACGTATAACGTATAACGTATAACGTATGACGTATAACGTATAACGTATAACGTATAACATATAACGTATAACCTATGACGTATAACGTATAACGTATAACGTATAACGTATAACGTATAACGTATAACGTATAACGTATAACGTATAATGTATAACGTATAACATGTAACGTATAGCGTATAACGTATAACGTATAACGTATAACGTATAACGTATAACGTATAACGTATATCGTATAACGTAAAACGTATAATGTATAACATGTAACGTACAACGTATAACGTATACCGTATAACGTATAACTAATAACGTATAACGTATAACGCATAACGTATAACGTATAACGTATAACTTATAACGTATAACGTATAACGTATAACTCATAACGTATAACGCATAACGTATAACGTATAACGTATAACCTATGACGTATAACGTATAACGTATAACGTATAACGTATAACGTATAACGTATAACGTATAACGTATAACCTATGACGTATAACGTGTAACGTATAACGTATAACGTATAACGTATAACGTATAACGTATAACGTATAACATGTAACGTACAACGTATAACGTATACCGTACAACGTATAACGTATATCGTATAACGTACAACTTATAACGTATAACGTACAACGTATAACGTATAACGTATAACGTATAACGTATAACGTATAACGTATAACGTATAACGTATAACGTATAATGTATAACGTATAACGTATAACGTATAACGTATAACGTATAAAGTATAACGTATAACGTATAACGTATAACGTATAAAGTATAACGTATAACGTATAACGTATAACGTATAACGTATAACGTTTAACGTATAACGTATAACGTATAACGTATAACGTATAACGTATAACGTATAACGTATAACGTATAACGTATGACGTATAACGTATAACGTATAACGTATAACATATAACGTATAACCTATGACGTATAACGTATAACGTATAACGTATAACGTATAACGTATAACGTATAACGTATAACGTATAACGTATAATGTATAACGTATAACATGTAACGTATAGCGTATAACGTATAACGTATAACGTATAACGTATAACGTATAACGTATAACGTATATCGTATAACGTATAACGTATAATGTATAACATGTAACGTACAACGTATAACGTATACCGTATAACGTATAACTAATAACATATAACGTATAACCCATAACGTATAACGTATAACGTATAACGTATAACGTATAACGTATAACGTATAAGGCATAACGTATAACGCATAACGTATAACGTATAACGTATAACCTATGACGTATAACGTATAACGTATAACGTATAACGTATAACGTATAACGTATAACGTATAACGTATAACGTATAATATAACGTATAACGTATAACGTATAACGTATAACGTATAACGTATAACGTATAACGTATAACGTATAACGTATAACGTATAACGTATAACGTATAACGTATAACGTATAACGTATAACGTATAACGTATAACGTATAACGTATAACGTATAACGTATAACGTATATCGTATAACGTATAACGTATAACGTATAACGTATAACGTATAACGTATAACGTATAACCTATGACGTATAACGTATAACGTATAACGTATAACGTACAACGTATAACGTATAACGTATAACGTATAACGTATAACGTATAACGTATAACGTATAACGTATAACTAATAACGTATAACGTATAACGCATAACGTATAACGTATAACGTATAACTTATAACGTATAACGTATAACGTATAACGCATAACGTATAACGCATAACGTATAACGTATAACGTATAACCTATGACGTATAACGTATAACGTATAACGTATAACGTATAACGTATAACGTATAACGTATAACGTATAACCTATGACGTATAACGTGTAACGTATAACGTATAACGTATAACGTATAACGTATAACGTATAACGTATAACATGTAACGTACAACGTATAACGTATACCGTACAACGTATAACGTATATCGTATAACGTACAACTTATAACGTATAACGTACAACGTATAACGTATAACGTATAACGTATAACGTATAACGTATAACGTATAACGTATAACGTATAATATAACGTATAACGTATAACGTATAACGTATAACGTATAACGTATAACGTATAACGTATAACGTATAACGTATAACGTATAAAGTATAACGTATAACGTATAACGTATAACGTATAACGTATAACGTTTAACGGATAACGTATAACGTATAACGTATAACGTATAACGTATAACGTATAACGTATAACGTATAACGTATGACGTATAACGTATAACGTATAACGTATAACATATAACGTATAACCTATGACGTATAACGTATAACGTATAACGTATAACGTATAACGTATAACGTATAACGTATAACGTATAACGTATAACGCATAACGTATAACGCATAACGTATAACGTATAACGTATAACCTATGACGTATAACGTATAACGTATAACGTATAACGTATAACGTATAACGTATAACGTATAACGTATAACGTATAATATAACGTATAACGTATAACGTATAACGTATAACGTATAACGTATAACGTATAACGTATAACGTATAACGTATAACGTATAACGTATAACGTATAACGTATAACGTATAACGTATAACGTATAACGTATAACGTATAACGTATAACATGTAATGTATAACGTATAACGTATAGCGTATAACGTATAACGTATAACGTATAACGTACAACGTATAACGTACAACGTATAACGTATAACGTATAACGTATAACGTATAACGTATAACGTATAACGTATAACGTACAACGTATAACGTATAACGTATAACGTATAACGTATAACGTTCAACGTATAACCTATGACGTATAACGTATAACGTATAACCTATAACGTATAACGTATAACGTATAACGTATAACGTATAACGTATAACGTATAACGTATAACCTATAAAGTATAACGTATAACGTATAACGTATAACGTATAACGTATAACGTATAACGTATAACGTATAACGTATAACGTATAACGTATAACGTATAACGTATAACGTATAACGTATAACGTATAACGTATAACGTATAACGTATAACGTATAACGTATAACGTATAACGTATAACGTATAACGTATAACGTATAACGTATAACGTATAACGTATAACGTATAACGTATAACGTATAACGTATAACGTATAACGTATAACGTATAACGTATAACGTATAACGTATAACGTATAACGTATAACGTATAACGTATAACGTATAACGTATAACGTATAACGTATAACGTATAACGTATAACGTATAACGTATAACGTATAACGTATAACGTATAACGTATAACGTATAACGTATAACGTATAACGTATAACGTATAACGTATAACGTATAACGTATGACGTATAACGTATAACGTATAACGTATAACGTATAACGTATAACGTATAACGTATAACGTATAACGTATAACGTATAACGTATAACGTATAACGTATAACGTATAACGTATAACGTATAACGTATAACGTATAACGTATAACGTATAACGTATAACGTATAACGTATAACGTATAACGTATAACGTATAACGTATAACGTATAACGTATAACGTATAACGTATAACGTATAACGTATAACGTATAACGTATAACGTATAACGTATAACGTATAACGTATAACGTATAACGTATAACGTATAACGTATAACGTATAACGTATAACGTAAAACGAATAACGTAAAACGTATGACGCATTACATACTACGTATAACGTATAATGTTCAACGTATAACCTATGACGTATAACGTATAACTTATAACGTATAACGTATAACGTATAACGTATAACCTATAACGTATAACGTATAACGTATAAAGTATAACGTATAACGTATAACGTATAACGTATAACGTATAACGTATAACGTACAACGTATAACGTACAACGTATAACGTATAACGTATAACGTGTAACGTATAACGTATAACGTATAACGTTTAACGTATAACGTATAACGTATAACGTATAACGTATAACGTATAACGTATAACGTATAACGTATGACGTATAACGTATAACGTATAACGTATAACGTATAACATATAACGTATAACCTATGACGTATAACGTATAACGTATAACGTATAACGTATAACGTATAACGTATAACGTATAACGTATAACGTATAACGTATAACGTATAACGTATAACGTATAACGTATAACGTATAACGTATAACGTATAACGTATAACGTATAACGTATAACGTATAACGTATAACGTATAACGTATAACGTATAACGTATAACGTATAACGTATAACGTATAACGTATAACGTATAACGTATAACGTATAACGTATAACGTATAACGTATAACGTATAACGTAAAACGAATAACGTAAAACGTATGACGCATTACATACTACGTATAACGTATAATGTTCAACGTATAACGTATAACGTATAACGTATAACGTATAACGTATAACGTATAACGTATAACGTATAACGTATAACGTATAACGTATAACGTATAACGTATAACGTATAACGTATAACGTATAACGTATAACGTATAACGTATAACGTATAACGTATAACGTATAACGTATAACGTATAACGTATAACGTATAACGTATAACGTATAACGTATAACGTATAACGTATAACGTATAACGTATAACGTATAACGTATAACGTATAACGTATAACGTATAACGTATGACGTATAACGTATAACGTATAACGTATAACGTATAACATATAACGTATAACCTATGACGTATAACGTATAACGTATAACGTATAACGTATAACGTATAACGTATAACGTATAACGTATAACGTATAACGTATAATGTATAACGTATAACATGTAACGTATAGCGTATAACGTATAACGTATAACGTATAACGTATAACGTATAACGTATAACGTATATCGAATAACGTATAACGTATAATGTATAACATGTAACGTACAACGTATAACGTATACCGTATAACGTATAACTAATAACGTATAACGTATAACGCATAACGTATAACGTATAACGTATAACGTATAACGTATAACGTATAACGTATAACGCATAACGTATAACGCATAACGTATAACGTATAACGTATAACCTATGACGTATAACGTATAACGTATAACGTATAACGTATAACGTATAACGTATAACGTATAACGTATAACCTATGACGTATAACGTGTAACGTATAACGTATAACGTATAACGTATAACGTATAACGTATAACGTATAACATGTAACGTACAACGTATAACGTATACCGTGCAACGTATAACGTATATCGTATAACGTACAACTTATAACGTATAACGTACAACGTATAACGTATAACGTATAAAGTATAACGTATAACGTATAACGTATAACGTATAAAGTATAACGTATAACGTATAACGTATAACGTATAACGTATAACGTTTAACGTATAACGTATAACGTATAACGTATAACGTATAACGTATAACGTATAACGTACAACGTACAACGTATAACGTATACCGTGCAACGTATAACGTATATCGTATAACGTACAACTTATAACGTATAACGTACAACGTATAACGTATAACGTATAACGTATAACGTATAACGTATAACGTATAACGTATAACGTATAACGTATAATGTATAACGTATAACGTATAACGTATAACGTATAACGTATAAAGTATAACGTATAACGTATAACGTATAACGTATAAAGTATAACGTATAACGTATAACGTATAACGTATAACGTATAACGTTTAACGTATAACGTATAACGTATAACGTATAACGTATAACGTATAACGTATAACGTATAACGAATGACGTATAACGTATAACGTATAACGTATAACATATAACGTATAACCTATGACGTATAACGTATAACGTATAACGTATAACGTATAACGTATAACGTATAACGTATAACGTATAACGTATAATGTATAACGTATAACATGTAACGTATAGCGTATAACGTATAACGTATAACGTATAACGTATAACGTATAACGTATAACGTATATCGTATAACGTATAACGTATAATGTATAACATGTAACGTACAACGTATAACGTATACCGTATAACGTATAACTAATAACGTATAACGTATAACGCATAACGTATAACGTATAACGTATAACGTATATCGTATAACGTATAACGTATAACGTATAACGCATAACGTATAACGCATAACGTATAACGTATAACGTATAACCTATGACGTATAACGTATAACGTATAACGTATAACGTGTAACGTATAACGTATAACGTATAACCTATGACGTATAACGTGTAACGTATAACGTATAACGTATAACGTATAACGTATAACGTATAACGTATAACGTATAACATGTAACGTAAAACGTATAACGTATAACGTATAACGTATAACGTATAACGTATAACGTATAACGTATAACGTATAACGTATAACGTATAACGTACAACGTATAACGTATAACGTATAACGTATAACGTATAACGTATAACGTATAACGTATAACGTATAACGTATAACGTATAACGTACAACGTATAACGTATAACGTATAACGTATAACGTATAACGTTCAACGTATAACCTATGACATATAACGTATAACTTATAACGTATAACGTATAACGTATAACGTATAACCTATAACGTATAACGTATAACGTATAACGTATAACGTATAACGTATAACGTATAACGTATAACCTATAAATTATAACGTATAACGTATAACGTATAACGTATAACGTATAACGTATAACGTATAACGTATAACGTATAACGTATAACGTATAACGTATAACGTATAACGTATAACGTATAACGTATAACGTATAACGTATAACGTATAACGTATAACGTATAACGTATAACGTATAACGTATAACGTATAACGTATAACGTATAACGTATAACGTATAACGTATAACGTATAACGTATAACGTATAACGTATAACGTATAACGTATAACGTATAACGTATAACGTATAACGTATAACGTATAACGTATAACGTATAACGTATAACGTATAACGTATAACGTATAACGTATAACGTATAACGTATAACGTATAACGTATAACGTATAACGTATAACGTATAACGTATAACGTATAACGTATAACGTATAACGTATAACGTTTAACGTATAACGTATAACGTATAACGTATAACGTATAACGTATAACGTATAACGTATAACGAATGACGTATAACGTATAACGTATAACGTATAACATATAACGTATAACCTATGACGTATAACGTATAACGTATAACGTATAACGTATAACGTATAACGTATAACGTATAACGTATAACGTATAATGTATAACGTATAACGTATAACGTATAACGTACAACGTATAACGTATAACGTATAACGTATAACGTATAACGTATGACGTATAACGTATAACGTATAACGTATAACGTATGACGTATAACGTATAACGTATAACGTATAACGTATAACGTATAACCTATGACGTATAACGTATAACGTGTAACGTATAACGTATATCGTATAACGTATAACGTATAATGTATAACGTATAACATGTAACGTATAGCGTATAACGTATAACGTATCACGTATAACGTATAACGTATAACGTATAACGTATAACGTATATCGTATAACGTATAACGTATAACGTATAACGTATAACGTATAACGTATAACGTATAACGTATAACGTATAACGTATAAAGTATAACGTATAACGTATAACGTATAACGTATAACGTATAACGTATAACGTATAACGTATAACGTATAACGTATAACGTATAACGTATAACGTATAACGTATAACGTATAACGTATAACGTATAACGTATAACGTATAACGTATATCGTATAACGTATAACGTATAACGTATAACCTATAACGTATAACGTATAACGTATAACCTATGACGTATAACGTATAACGTATAACGTATAACGTACAACGTATAACGTATAACGTATAACGTATAACGTATAACGTATAACGTATAACGTATAACGTTTAACGTATAACGTATAACGTATAACGTATAACGTATAACGTATAACGTATAACGTATAACGTATGACGTATAACGTATAACGTATAACGTATAACATATAACGTATAACCTATGACGTATAACGTATAACGTATAACGTATAACGTATAACGTATAACGTATAACGTATAACGTATAACGTATAACGTATAATGTATAACGTATAACATGTAACGTATAGCGTATAACGTATAACGTATAACGTATAACGTATAACCTATGACGTATAACGTATAACGTATAACGTATAACGTATAACGTATAACGTATAACGTATAACGTATAACGTATAATGTATAACGTATAACATGTAACGTATAGCGTATAACGTATAACGTATAACCTATGACGTATAACGTATAACGTATAACGTATAACATATAACGTATAACCTATGACGTATAACGTATAACGTATAACATATAACGTATAACGTATAACGTATAACGTATAACGTATAACGTATAATGTATAACGTATAACATGTAACGTATAGCGTATAACGTATAACGTATAACGTATAACGTATAACGTATAACGTATAACGTATATCGTATAACGTAAAACGTATAATGTATAACATGTAACGTACAACGTATAACGTATACCGTATAACGTATAACTAATAACGTATAACGTATAACGCATAACGTATAACGTATAACGTATAACTTATAACGTATAACGTATAACGTATAACGCATAACGTATAACGCATAACGTATAACATATAACGTATAACCTATGACGTATAACGTATAACGTATAACGTATAACGTATAACGTATAACGTATAACGTATAACGTATAACGTATAACGTATATCGTATAACGTATAACGTATAATGTATAACATGTAACGTACAACGTATAACGTATACCGTATAACGTATAACTAATAACATATAACGTATAACGCATAACGTATAACGTATAACGTATAACGTATAACGTATAACGTATAACGTATAACGCATAACGTATAACGCATAACGTATAACGTATAACGTATAACCTATGACGTATAACGTATAACGTATAACGTATAACGTATAACGTATAACGTATAACGTATAACGTATAACCTATGACGTATAACGTGTAACGTATAACGTATAACGTATAACGTATAACGTATAACGTATAACGTATAACGTATAACATGTAACGTACAACGTATAACGTATACCGTACAACGCATAACGTATATCGTATAACGTACAACTTATAACGTATAACGTACAACGTATAACGTATAACGTATAACGTATAACGTATAACGTATAACGTATAACGTATAACGTATAACGTATAACCTATGACGTATAACGTGTAACGTATAACGTATAACGTATAACGTATAACGTATAACGTATAACGTATAACGTATAACGTATAACGTATAACGTATAACGTATAACGTATAACGTATAACGTATAACGTATAACGTATAACGTATAACGTATAACGTATATCGTATAACGTATAACGTATAACGTATAACGTATAACGTATAACGTATAACGTATAACCTATGACGTATAACGTATAACGTATAACGTATAACGTACAACGTATAACGTATAACGTATAACGTATAACGTATAACGTATAACGTATAACGTATAACGTTTAACGTATAACGTATAACGTATAACGTATAACGTATAACGTATAACGTATAACGTATAACGTATGACGTATAACGTATAACGTATAACGTATAACATATAACGTATAACCTATGACGTATAACGTATAACGTATAACGTATAACGTATAACGTATAACGTATAACGTATAACGTATAACGTATAATGTATAACGTATAACATGTAACGTATAGCGTATAACGTATAACGTATAACGTATAACGTATAACGTATAACGTATAACGTATATCGTATAACGTAAAACGTATAATGTATAACATGTAACGTACAACGTATAACGTATACCGTATAACGTATAACTAATAACGTATAACGTATAACGCATAACGTATAACGTATAACGTATAACTTATAACGTATAACGTATAACGTATAACGCATAACGTATAACGCATAACGTATAACGTATAACGTATAACCTATGACGTATAACGTATAACGTATAACGTATAACGTATAACGTATAACGTATAACGTATAACGTATAACCTATGACGTATAACGTGTAACGTATAACGTATAACGTATAACGTATAACGTATAACGTATAACGTATAACATGTAACGTACAACGTATAACGTATACCGTACAACGTATAACGTATATCGTATAACGTACAACTTATAACGTATAACGTACAACGTATAACGTATAACGTATAACGTATAACGTATAACGTATAACGTATAACGTATAACGTATAACGTATAATGTATAACGTATAACGTATAACGTATAACGTATAACGTATAAAGTATAACGTATAACGTATAACGTATAACGTATAAAGTATAACGTATAACGTATAACGTATAACGTATAACGTATAACGTTTAACGTATAACGTATAACGTATAACGTATAACGTATAACGTATAACGTATAACGTATAACGTATAACGTATGACGTATAACGTATAACGTATAACGTATAACATATAACGTATAACCTATGACGTATAACGTATAACGTATAACGTATAACGTATAACGTATAACGTATAACGTATAACGTATAACGTATAATGTATAACGTATAACATGTAACGTATAGCGTATAACGTATAACGTATAACGTATAACGTATAACGTATAACGTATAACGTATATCGTATAACGTATAACGTATAATGTATAACATGTAACGTACAACGTATAACGTATACCGTATAACGTATAACTAATAACATATAACGTATAACCCATAACGTATAACGTATAACGTATAACGTATAACGTATAACGTATAACGTATAACGTATAACGCATAACGTATAACGCATAACGTATAACGTATAACGTATAACCTATGACGTATAACGTATAACGTATAACGTATAACGTATAACGTATAACGTATAACGTATAACGTATAACCTATGACGTATAACGTGTAACGTATAACGTATAACGTATAACGTATAACGTATAACGTATAACGTATAACATGTAACGTACAAAGTATAACGTATACCGTACAACGTATAACGTATATCGTATAACGTACAACTTATAACGTATAACGTACAACGTATAACGTATAACGTATAACGTATAACGTATAACGTATAACGTATAACGTATAACGTATAACGTATAACCTATGACGTATAACGTGTAACGTATAACGTATAACGTATAACGTATAACGTATAACGTATAACCTATAACGTATAACGTATAACGTATAACGTATAACGTATAACGTATAACGTATAACGTATAACGTCTAACGTATAACGTATAACGTATAACGTATAACGTATAACGTATAACCTATAAAGTATAACGTATAACGTATAACGTATAACGTATAACGTATAACGTATAACGTATAACGTATAACGTATAACGTATAACGTATAATATAACGTATAACGTATAACGTATAACGTATAACGTATAACGTATAACGAATAACGTATAACGTATAACGTATAACGTATAACGTATAACGTATAACGTATAACGTATAACGTATAACGTATAACGTATAACGTATAACGTATAACGTATAACGTATAACGTATAACGTATAACGTATAACGTATAACGTATAACGTACAACGTATAACGTATAACGTATAACGTATAACGTATAACGTATAACGTATAACGTATAACGTATAACGTATAACTTATAACGTATAACGTATAACGTATAACGTATAACGTATAACGTAGAACGTATAACGTATAACGTATAACGTATAACGTATAACGTATAACGTATAACGTATAACGTATAACGTATAACGTATAACGTATAACGTATAACGTATAACGTATAACGTATAACATATAACGTATAACGTATAACGTATAACGTATAACGTATAACGTGTAACGTATAACGTATAACATGTAATGTATAACGTATAACGTATAGCGTATAACGTATAACGTATAACGTATAACGTACAACGTATAACGTATCACGTATAACGTATTACGAATAACGTATAACGTATAACGTATAACGTAACACCTATAACGTATAACGTATATCGTATAACGTATAACGTATAACGAATAACGTAAAACGTATAACGTATAACTTATAACGTATAACGTGTAACGAAGAACGTATAAAGAATAACGTATAACGTATATCGTATAACGTACAACTTATAACGTATAACGTACAACGTATTACGTATAACGTACAACGTATAACGTATCACGTATAACGTATTACGAATAACGTATAACGTATAACGTACAACGTAACACCTATGACGTATAAAGTATAACGTATAACGTATAACGTATAACGTATAACGTATAACGTATAACGTATAAAGTATAACGTATAACGTTTAACGTATAACGTATAACGTATAACGTATAACGTATAACGTATAACGTATAACGTATAACGAATAACGTATAACGTATAACATGTAACGTACAACGTATAACGTATACCGTATAACGTATAACTAATAACGTATAACGTATAACGAATATCGTACAACGTATTACGCATAACGTATAACGTATAACGTATAACGTATAACGTATAACGTATAACGTATAACGTATAACGTATAACGTATAACGTATAACGTATAACGTATAACGTATAACGTATAACGTATAACGTATAACGTATAACGTATAACGTATGACGTATAACGTATAACGTATAACGTATAACGTATAACGTATAACCTATGACGTATAACGTATAACGTATAACGTATAACATGTAACGTACAACGTATGACGTATACCGTATAACGTATAACTAATAACGTATAACGTATAACGAATATCGTACAACGTATTACGCATAACGTATAACGTATAACGTATAACGTATAACGCATAACGTATAACGTTTAACGTATAACCTATGACGTATAACGTATAACGTATAACGTATAACGTATAACGTATAACGTATAACGTATAACCTATGACGTATAACGTATAACGTATAACGTATAACATGTAATGTATAACGTATAACGTATAATGTATAGCGTATAACGTATAACGTATAACGTATAACGTACAACGTATAACGTATCACGTATAACGTATTACGAATAACGTATAACGTATAACGTATAACGTAACACCTATAACGTATAAAGTATAACGTATAACGTATAACGTATAACGTAAAACGTATAACGTATAACGTATAACGTATAACGTATAACGTATATCGTATAACGTATAACGTATAACGTATGACGTATAACTTGTAACGAAAAACGTATAACGAATAACGTAAAACGTATGACGCATTACATGCTACGTATAGAGTATAACATTCAACGTAAAACGTATAACGTATAACGTATAACGTATAACGTATAACGTGTAACGAAGAACGTATAAAGAATAACGTATAACGTATAACGTATAACGTATAACGTATAACGTATAACGTATAACGTATAACGTATAACGTAGAACGTACAACGTATAACATATAACGTATAAAGAATAACGTATAACGTATAACCTATGACGTACAACTTATAACGTATAACGTACAACGTATAACGTAGAACGTATAACGTATAACGTATAACGTATAACGTATAACGTATAACGTATAACGTATAACGTATAACGTATAACGTATAACGTATAACGTATAACGTATAACGTATAACGTATAACGTATAACGTATAACGTATAACGTATAACGTATAACGTATAACGTATAAAGTATAACGTATAACGTATAACGTATAACGTATAACGTATAACGTATAACGTATAACGTATAACGTATAACGTATAACATATAACGTATAACGTATAACGTATAACGTATATCGTATAACGTATAACGTATAACGTATAACGTATAACATGTAACGTACAACGTATAACGTATACCGTATAACGTATAACTAATAACGTATAACGTATAACGAATATCGTACAACGTATAACGCATAACGTATAACGTATAACGTATAACGTATAACGTATAACGTATAACGTATAACGTATAACGTATAACGTATAACGTATAACGTATAACGTATAACGTATAACGTATAACGTATAACGTATAACGTATATCGTATAACGTATAACGTATAACGTATAACGTATAACGTATAACGTATAACGTATAACGTATAACGTATAGCGTATAACGTATAACGTATAACGTATAACGTATAACGTATAACGTATAACGTATAACGTATAACGTATAACGTATAACGTATAACGTATAACGTATAACGTATAACGTATAACGTATAACGTATAACGTATAACGTATAACGTATAACGTATAACGTATAACGTATAACGTATAACGTATAACGTATAACGTATAACGTATAACGTATAACGTATAACGTATAACGTATAACGTATAACGTATAACGTATAACGTATAACGTATAACGTATAACGTATAACGTATAACGTATAACGTATAACGTATAACGTATAACGTATAACGTATAACGTATAACGTATAACGTATAACGTATAACGTATAACGTATAACGTATAACGGATAACGTATAACGCATAACGTATAACGTATAACGTATAACGTATAACGTATAACGTATAACGTATAACGTATAACGTATAACGTATGACGTATAACGTATAACGTATAACGTATAACGTATAACGTATAACCTATGACGTATAACGTATAACGTATAACGTATAACATGTAACGTACAACGTATAACGTATACCGTATAACGTATAACTAATAACGTATAACGTATAACGTATAACGTATAACGTATAACGTATAACGTATAACGTATAACGTATAACGTATAACGTATAACGTATAACGTATAACGTATAACGTATAACGTATAACGTATAACGTATAACGTATAACGTATAACGTATAACGTATAACGTATAACGTATAACGTACAACGTATAACGTATAACGTATAACGTATAACGTATAACGTATAACGTATAACGTATAACGTATAACGTATAACGCATAACGTATAACGTATAACGTATAACCTATGACGTATAACGTATAACGTATAACGTATAACGTATAACGTATAACGTATAACCTATGACGTATAACGTATAACGTATAACGTATAACATGTAATGTATAACGTATAACGTATAATGTATAGCGTATAACGTATAACGTATAACGTATAACGTACAACGTATAACGTATCACGTATAACGTATTACGAATAACGTATAACGTATAACGTATAACGTAACACCTATAACGTATAAAGTATAACGTATAACGTATAACGTATAACGTATAACGTATAACGTATAACGTATAACGTATAACGTATAACGTATAACGTATATCGTATAACGTATAACGTATAACGTATAACGTATAACTTGTAACGAAAAACGTATAACGAATAACGTAAAACGTATGACGCATTACATGCTACGTATAAAGTATAACATTCAACGTAAAACGTATAACGTATAACGTATAACGTATAACGTATAACGTAGAAAGTATAACGTATAACGTAGAACGTACAACGTATAACATATAACGTATAAAGAATAACGTATAACGTATAACCTATAACGTACAACTTATAACGTATAACGTACAACGTATAACGTAGAACGTATAACGTATAACGTATAACGTATAACGTATAACGTATAACGTATAACGTATAACGTATAACGTATAACGTATAACGTATAACGTATAACGTATAACGTAAAAAGTATAACGTATAACGTATAACGTATAACGTATAACGTATAACGTATAACGTATAACGTATAACGTATAACGTATAACGTATAACGTATAACGTATAACGTATAAAGTATAACGTATAACGTTTAACGTATAACGTATAACGTATAACGTATAACGTATAACGTATAACGTATAACGTATAACGTATAACGTATAACGTATAACGTATAAAGTATAACGTATAACGTATAACGTATAACGTATAACGTATAACGTATAACGTATAACGTATAACGTATAACGTATAACGTATAACGTATAACGTATGACGTATAACGTATAACGTATAACGTATAACGTATAACGTATAACCTATGACGTATAACGTATAACGTATAACGTATAACATGTAACGTACAACGTATAACGTATACCGTATAACGTATAACTAATAACGTATAACGTATAACGAATATCGTACAACGTATAACGCATAACGTATAACGTATAACGTATAACGTATAACGCATAACGTATAACGTATAACGTATAACCTATGACGTATAACGTATAACGTATAACGTATAACGTATAACGTATAACGTATAACGTATAACGTATAACCTATGACGTCTAACGTATAACGTATAACATGTAATGTATAACGTATAACGTATAATGTATAGCGTATAACGTATAACGTATAACGTATAACGTACAACGTATAACGTATCACGTATAACGTATTACGAATAACGTATAACGTATAACGTATAACGTAACACCTATAACGTATAAAGTATAACGTATAACGTATAACGTATAACGTATAACGTATAACGTATAACGTATAACGTATAACGAATATCGTATAACGTATAACGTATAACGTATAACGTATAAATTGTAACGAAAAACGTATAACGAATAACGTAAAACGTATGACGCATTACATGCTACGTATAAAGTATAACATTCAACGTAAAACGTATAACGTATAACGTATAACGTATAACGTATAACGTATAACGTATAAAGTATAACGTATAACGTAGAACGTACAACGTATAACATATAACGTATAAAGAATAACGTATAACGTATAACCTATAACGTACAACTTATAACGTATAACGTACAACGTATAACGTAGAACGTATAACGTATAACGTATAACGTATAACGTATAACGTATAACGTATAAGGTATAACGTATAACGTATAACGTATAACGTATAACGTATAACGTATAACGTATAACGTATAACGTATAACGTATAAAGTATAACGTATAACGTATAACGTATAACGTATAACGTATAACGTATAACGTATAACGTATAACGTATAACATATAACGTATAACGTATAACGTATAACGTATATCGTATAACGTATAACGTATAACGTATAACGTATAACATGTAACGTACAACGTATAACGTATACCGTATAACGTATAACTAATAACGTATAACGTATAACGAATATCGTACAACGTATAACGCATAACGTATAACGTATAACGTATAACGTATAACGTATAACGTATAACGTATAAAGTATAACGTATAACGTATAACGTATAACGTATAACGTATAACGTATAACGTATAACGTATAACGTATAACGTATAACGTATAACGTATAACGTATAACGTATGACGTATAACGTATAACGTATAACGTATAACGTATAACGTATAACGTATGACGTATAACGTATAACGTATAACGTATAACGTATAACGTATAACGTATATCGTATAACGTATAACGTATAACGTATAACGTATAACTTGTAACGAAAAACGTATAACGAATAACGTAAAACGTATGACGCATTACATGCTACGTATAAAGTATAACATTCAACGTAAAACGTATAACGTATAACGTATAACGTATAACGTATAACGTATAAAGTATAACGTATAACGTAGAACGTACAACGTATAACATATATCGTATAAAGAATAACGTATAACGTATAACCTATAACGTACAACGTATAACGTAGAACGTATAACGTATAACGTATAACGTATAAAGTATAACGTATAACGTAGAACGTACAACGTATAACATATAACGTATAAAGAATAACGTATAACGTATAACCTATAACGTACAACTTATAACGTATAACGTACAACGTATAACGTAGAACGTATAACGTATAACGTATAACGTATAACGTATAACGTATAACGTATAACGTATAACGTATAACGTATAACGTATAACGTATAACGTATAACGTATAACGTATAACGTATAACGTATAACGTATAACGTATAACGTATAAAGTATAACGTATAACGTATAACGTATAACGTATAACGTATAACATATAACGTATAACGTATAACGTATAACGTATATCGTATAACGTATAACGTATAACGTATAACGTATAACATGTAACGTACAACGTATAACGTATACCGTATAACGTATAACTAATAACGTATAACGTATAACGAATATCGTACAACGTATAACGCATAACGTATAACGTATAACGTATAACGTATAACGTATAACGTATAACGTATAACCTATGACGTATAACGTATAACGTATAACGTATAACGTATAACGTATAACGTATAACGTTTAACGTATAACGTATAACGTATAACGTATAACGTATAACGTATAACGTATAACGTATAACGTATAACGTATAACGTATAACGTATAACGTATAACGTATAACGTATAACGTATAACGTATAACGTATAACGTATAACGTATAACGTATAACGTATAACGTATAACGTATAACGTATAACGTATAACGTATAACGTATAACGTATAACGTATAACGTATAACGTATAACGTATAACGTATAACGTATAACGTATAACGTATAACGTATAACGTATAACGTATAACGTATAACGTATAACGTATAACGTATAACGTATAACGTATAACGTATAACGTATAACGTATAACGTATAACGTATAACGTATAACGTATAACGTATAACGTATAACGTATAACGTATAACGTATAACGTATAACGTATAACGTATAACGTATAACGTATAACGTATAACGTATAACGTATAACGTATAACGTATAACGTATAAAGTATAACGTATAACGTATAACGTATAACGTATAACGTATAACGTATAACGTATAACGTATAACGTATAACGTATAACGTATAACGTATAACGTATAACGTATAACGTATATCGTATAACGTATAACGTATAACGTATAACGTATAACATGTAACGTACAACGTATAACGTATACCGTATAACGTATAACTAATAACGTATAACGTATAACGAATATCGTACAACGTATAACGCATAACGTATAACGTATAACGTATAACGTATAACGTATAACGTATAACGTATAACGTATAACGTATAACGTATAACGTATAACGTATAACGTATAACGTATAACGTATAACGTATAACGTATAACGTATATCGTAGAACGTATAACGTATAACGTATAACGTATAACGTATAACGTATAACGTATAACGTATAACGTATAGCGTATAACGTATAACGTATAACGTATAACGTATAACGTATAACGTATAACGTATAACGTATAACGTATAACGTATAACGTATAACGTATAACGTATAACGTATAACGTATAACGTATAACGTATAACGTATAACGTATAACGTATAACGTATAACGTATAACGTATAACGTATAACGTATAACGTATAACGTATAACGTATAACGTATAACGTATAACGTATAACGTATAACGTATAACGTATAACGTATAACGTATAACGTATAACGTATAACGTATAACGTATAACGTATAACGTATAACGTATAACGTATAACGTATAACGTATAACGTATAACGTATAACGTATAACGTATAACGTATAACGTATAACGTATAACGTATAACGTATAACGTATAACGTATAACGTATAACGGATAACGTATAACGCATAACGTATAACGTATAACGTATAACGTATAACGTATAACGTATAACGTATAACGTATAACGTATAACGTATGACGTATAACGTATAACGTATAACGTATAACGTATAACGTATAACCTATGACGTATAACGTATAACGTATAACGTATAACATGTAACGTACAACGTATAACGTATACCGTATAACGTATAACTAATAACGTATAACGTATAACGTATAACGTATAACGTATAACGTATAACGTATAACGTATAACGTATAACGTATAACGTATAACGTATAACGTATAACGTATAACGTATAACGTATAACGTATAACGTATAACGTATAACGTATAACGTATAACGTATAACGTATAACGTATAACGTATAACGTATAACGTATAACGTATAACGTACAACGTATAACGTATAACGTATAACGTATAACGTATAACGTATAACGTATAACGTATAACGTATAACGTATAACGCATAACGTATAACGTATAACGTATAACCTATGACGTATAACGTATAACGTATAACGTATAACGTATAACGTATAACGTATAACCTATGACGTATAACGTATAACGTATAACGTATAACATGTAATGTATAACGTATAACGTATAATGTATAGCGTATAACGTATAACGTATAACGTATAACGTACAACGTATAACGTATCACGTATAACGTATTACGAATAACGTATAACGTATAACGTATAACGTAACACCTATAACGTATAAAGTATAACGTATAACGTATAACGTATAACGTATAACGTATAACGTATAACGTATAACGTATAACGTATAACGTATAACGTATATCGTATAACGTATAACGTATAACGTATAACGTATAACTTGTAACGAAAAACGTATAACGAATAACGTAAAACGTATGACGCATTACATGCTACGTATAAAGTATAACATTCAACGTAAAACGTATAACGTATAACGTATAACGTATAACGTATAACGTAGAAAGTATAACGTATAACGTAGAACGTACAACGTATAACATATAACGTATAAAGAATAACGTATAACGTATAACCTATAACGTACAACTTATAACGTATAACGTACAACGTATAACGTAGAACGTATAACGTATAACGTATAACGTATAACGTATAACGTATAACGTATAACGTATAACGTATAACGTATAACGTATAACGTATAACGTATAACGTATAACGTAAAAAGTATAACGTATAACGTATAACGTATAACGTATAACGTATAACGTATAACGTATAACGTATAACGTATAACGTATAACGTATAACGTATAACGTATAACGTATAAAGTATAACGTATAACGTTTAACGTATAACGTATAACGTATAACGTATAACGTATAACGTATAACGTATAACGTATAACGTATAACGTATAACGTATAAAGTATAACGTATAACGTATAACGTATAACGTATAACGTATAACGTATAACGTATAACGTATAACGTATAACGTATAACGTATAACGTATAACGTATGACGTATAACGTATAACGTATAACGTATAACGTATAACGTATAACCTATGACGTATAACGTATAACGTATAACGTATAACATGTAACGTACAACGTATAACGTATACCGTATAACGTATAACTAATAACGTATAACGTATAACGAATATCGTACAACGTATAACGCATAACGTATAACGTATAACGTATAACGTATAACGCATAACGTATAACGTATAACGTATAACCTATGACGTATAACGTATAACGTATAACGTATAACGTATAACGTATAACGTATAACGTATAACGTATAACCTATGACGTCTAACGTATAACGTATAACATGTAATGTATAACGTATAACGTATAATGTATAGCGTATAACGTATAACGTATAACGTATAACGTACAACGTATAACGTATCACGTATAACGTATTACGAATAACGTATAACGTATAACGTATAACGTAACACCTATAACGTATAAAGTATAACGTATAACGTATAACGTATAACGTATAACGTATAACGTATAACGTATAACGTATAACGAATATCGTATAACGTATAACGTATAACGTATAACGTATAAATTGTAACGAAAAACGTATAACGAATAACGTAAAACGTATGACGCATTACATGCTACGTATAAAGTATAACATTCAACGTAAAACGTATAACGTATAACGTATAACGTATAACGTATAACGTATAACGTATAAAGTATAACGTATAACGTAGAACGTACAACGTATAACATATAACGTATAAAGAATAACGTATAACGTATAACCTATAACGTACAACTTATAACGTATAACGTACAACGTATAACGTAGAACGTATAACGTATAACGTATAACGTATAACGTATAACGTATAACGTATAACGTATAACGTATAACGTATAACGTATAACGTATAACGTATAACGTATAACGTATAACGTATAACGTATAACGTATAAAGTATAACGTATAACGTATAACGTATAACGTATAACGTATAACGTATAACGTATAACGTATAACGTATAACATATAACGTATAACGTATAACGTATAACGTATATCGTATAACGTATAACGTATAACGTATAACGTATAACATGTAACGTACAACGTATAACGTATACCGTATAACGTATAACTAATAACGTATAACGTATAACGAATATCGTACAACGTATAACGCATAACGTATAACGTATAACGTATAACGTATAACGTATAACGTATAACGTATAAAGTATAACGTATAACGTATAACGTATAACGTATAACGTATAACGTATAACGTATAACGTATAACGTATAACGTATAACGTATAACGTATAACGTATAACGTATGACGTATAACGTATAACGTATAACGTATAACGTATAACGTATAACGTATGACGTATAACGTATAACGTATAACGTATAACGTATAACGTATAACGTATATCGTATAACGTATAACGTATAACGTATAACGTATAACTTGTAACGAAAAACGTATAACGAATAACGTAAAACGTATGACGCATTACATGCTACGTATAAAGTATAACATTCAACGTAAAACGTATAACGTATAACGTATAACGTATAACGTATAACGTATAAAGTATAACGTATAACGTAGAACGTACAACGTATAACATATATCGTATAAAGAATAACGTATAACGTATAACCTATAACGTACAACGTATAACGTAGAACGTATAACGTATAACGTATAACGTATAAAGTATAACGTATAACGTAGAACGTACAACGTATAACATATAACGTATAAAGAATAACGTATAACGTATAACCTATAACGTACAACTTATAACGTATAACGTACAACGTATAACGTAGAACGTATAACGTATAACGTATAACGTATAACGTATAACGTATAACGTATAACGTATAACGTATAACGTATAACGTATAACGTATAACGTATAACGTATAACGTATAACGTATAACGTATAACGTATAACGTATAAAGTATAACGTATAACGTATAACGTATAACGTATAACGTATAACATATAACGTATAACGTATAACGTATAACGTATATCGTATAACGTATAACGTATAACGTATAACGTATAACATGTAACGTACAACGTATAACGTATACCGTATAACGTATAACTAATAACGTATAACGTATAACGAATATCGTACAACGTATAACGCATAACGTATAACGTATAACGTATAACGTATAACGTATAACGTATAACGTATAACGTATAACGTATAACGTATAACGTATAACCTATGACGTATAACGTATAACGTATAACGTATAACGTATAACGTATAACGTATAACGTTTAACGTATAACGTATAACGTATAACGTATAACGTATAACGTATAACGTATAACGTATAACGTATAACGTATAACGTATAACGTATAAAGTATAACGTATAACGTATAACGTATAACGTATAACGTATAACGTATAACGTATAACGTATAACGTATAACGTATAACGTATAACGTATAACGTATAACGTATAACGTATAACGTATAACGTATAACGTATAACGTATAACGTATAACGTATAACGTATAACGTATAACGTATAACGTATAACGTATAACGTATAACGTATAACGTATAACGTATAACGTATAACGTATAACGTATAACGTATAACGTATAACGTATAACGTATAACGTATAACGTATAACGTATAACGTATAACGTATAACGTATAACGTATAACGTATAACGTATAACGTATAACGTATAACGTATAACGTATAACGTATAACGTATAACGTATAACGTATAACGTATAACGTATAACGTATAACGTATAACGTATAACGTATAACGTATAACGTATAACGTATAACGTATAACGTATAACGTATAACGTATAACGTATAACGGATAACGTATAACGCATAACGTATAACGTATAACGTATAACGTATAACGTATAACGTATAACGTATAACGTATAACGTATAACGTATGACGTATAACGTATAACGTATAACGTATAACGTATAACGTATAACGTATAACGTATAACGTATAACGGATAACGTATAACGCATAACGTATAACGTATAACGTATAACGTATAACGTATAACGTATAACGTATAACGTATAACGTATAACGTATAACGTATAACATGTAACGTACAACGTATAACGTATACCGTATAACGTATAACTAATAACGTATAACGTATAACGTATAACGTATAACGTATAACGTATAACGTATGACGTATAACGTATAACGTATAACGTATAACGTATAACGTATAACGTATAACGTATAACGTATAACGTATAACGTATAACGTATAACGTATAACGTATAACGTATAACGTATAACGTATAACGTATAACGTATAACGTATAACGTATAACGTATAACGTATAACGTATAACGTATAACGTATAACGTATAACGTATAACGTATAACGCATAACGTATAACGTATAACGTATAACCTATGACGTATAACGTATAACGTATAACGTATAACGTATAACGTATAACGTATAACCTATGACGTATAACGTATAACGTATAACGTATAACATGTAATGTATAACGTATAACGTATAATGTATAGCGTATAACGTATAACGTATAACGTATAACGTACAACGTATAACGTATCACGTATAACGTATTACGAATAACGTATAACGTATAACGTATAACGTAACACCTATAACGTATAAAGTATAACGTATAACGTATAACGTATAACGTATAACGTATAACGTATAACGTATAACGTATAACGTATAACGTATATCGTATAACGTATAACGTATAACGTATAACGTATAACTTGTAACGAAAAACGTATAACGAATAACGTAAAACGTATGACGCATTACATGCTACGTATAAAGTATAACATTCAACGTAAAACGTATAACGTATAACGTATAACGTATAACGTATAACGTATAAAGTATAACGTATAACGTAGAACGTACAACGTATAACATATAACGTATAAAGAATAACGTATAACGTATAACCTATAACGTACAACTTATAACGTATAACGTACAACGTATAACGTAGAACGTATAACGTATAACGTATAACGTATAACGTATAACGTATAACGTATAACGTATAACGTATAACGTATAACGTATAACGTATAACGTATAACGTATAACGTATAAAGTATAACGTATAACGTATAATGTATAACGTATAACGTATAACGTATAACGTATAACGTATAACGTATAACGTATAACGTATAACGTATAACGTATAACGTATAAAGTATAACGTATAACGTTTAACGTATAACGTATAACGTATAACGTATAACGTATAACGTATAACGTATAACGTATAACGTATAACGTATAACGTATAAAGTATAACGTATAACGTATAACGTATAACGTATAACGTATAACGTATAACGTATAACGTATAACGTATAACGTATAACGTATAACGTATAACGTATGACGTATAACGTATAACGTATAACGTATAACGTATAACGTATAACCTATGACGTATAACGTATAACGTATAACGTATAACATGTAACGTACAACGTATAACGTATACCGTATAACGTATAACTAATAACGTATAACGTATAACGAATATCGTACAACGTATAACGTATAACGTATAACGTATAACGTATAACGTATAACGCATAACGTATAACGTATAACGTATAACCTATGACGTATAACGTATAACGTATAACGTATAACGTATAACGTATAACGTATAACGTATAACGTATAACCTATGACGTCTAACGTATAACGTATAACATGTAATGTATAACGTATAACGTATAATGTATAGCGTATAACGTATAACGTATAACGTATAACGTACAACGTATAACGTATCACGTATAACGTATTACGAATAACGTATAACGTATAACGTATAACGTAACACCTATAACGTATAAAGTATAACGTATAACGTATAACGTATAACGTATAACGTATAACGTATAACGAATATCGTATAACGTATAACGTATAACGTATAACGTATAAATTGTAACGAAAAACGTATAACGAATAACGTAAAACGTATGACGCATTACATGCTACGTATAAAGTATAACATTCAACGTAAAACGTATAACGTATAACGTATAACGTATAACGTATAACGTATAACGTATAAAGTATAACGTATAACGTAGAACGTACAACGTATAACATATAACGTATAAAGAATAACGTATAACGTATAACCTATAACGTACAAATTATAACGTATAACGTACAACGTATAACGTAGAACGTATAACGTATAACGTATAACGTATAACGTATAACGTATAACGTATAACGTATAACGTATAACGTATAACGTATAACGTATAACGTATAACGTATAACGTATAACGTATAACGTATAAAGTATAACGTATAACGTATAACGTATAACGTATAACGTATAACGTATAACGTATAACGTATAACGTATAACATATAACGTATAACGTATAACGTATAACGTATATCGTATAACGTATAACGTATAACGTATAACGTATAACATGTAACGTACAACGTATAACGTATACCGTATAACGTATAACTAATAACGTATAACGTATAACGAATATCGTACAACGTATAACGCATAACGTATAACGTATAACGTATAACGTATAACGTATAACGTATAACGTATAAAGTATAACGTATAACGTATAACGTATAACGTATAACGTATAACGTATAACGTATAACGTATAACGTATAACGTATAACGTATAACGTATAACGTATAACGTATGACGTATAACGTATAACGTATAACGTATAACGTATAACGTATAACGTATGACGTATAACGTATAACGTATAACGTATAACGTATAACGTATAACGTATATCGTATAACGTATAACGTATAACGTATAACGTATAACTTGTAACGAAAAACGTATAACGAATAACGTAAAACGTATGACGCATTACATGCTACGTATAAAGTTTAACATTCAACGTAAAACGTATAACGTATAACGTATAACGTATAACGTATAACGTATAAAGTATAACGTATAACGTAGAACGTACAACGTATAACATATATCGTATAAAGAATAACGTATAACGTATAACCTATAACGTACAACGTATAACGTAGAACGTATAACGTATAACGTATAACGTATAAAGTATAACGTATAACGTAGAACGTACAACGTATAACATATAACGTATAAAGAATAACGTATAACGTATAACCTATAACGTACAACTTATAACGTATAACGTACAACGTATAACGTAGAACGTATAACGTATAACGTATAACGTATAACGTATAACGTATAACGTATAACGTATAACGTATAACGTATAACGTATAACGTATAACGTATAACGTATAACGTATAACGTATAAAGTATAACGTATAACGTATAACGTATAACGTATAACGTATAACGTATAAGGTATAACGTATAACGTATAACATATAACGTATAACGTATAACGTATAACGTATATCGTATAACGTATAACGTATAACGTATAACGTATAACGTATAACATGTAACGTACAACGTATAACGTATACCGTATAACGTATAACTAATAACGTATAACGTATAACGAATACCGTACAACGTATAACGTATAACGTACAACGTATAACGTATAACGTATAACGTATAACGTATAACGTATAACGTATAACGTATAACGTATAACGTATAACGTATAACGTATAACGTATAACGTATAACGTATAACGTATAACCTATGACGTATAACGTATAACGTATAACGTATAACATGTAATGTATAACGTATAACGTATAATGTATAGCGTATAACGTATATCGTATAACGTATAACGTATAACGTATAACGTATAACTTGTAACGAAAAACGTATAACGAATAACGTAAAACGTATGAGGCATTACATGCTACGTATAAAGTATAACATTCAACGTAAAACGTATAACGTATAACGCATAACGTATAACGTGTAACGAAGAACGTATAAAGAATAACGTATAACGTATATCGTATAACGTACAACTTATAACGTATAACGCACAACGTATAACGTATAACGTATAACGTATAACGTATAACGAATAACGTATAACGTATAACGTATAACGTATAACGTATAACGTATAACGTATAACGTATAACGTATAACGTATAACGTATAACGTATAACGTATAACGTATAAAGTATAACGTATTACGTATAACGTATAACGTATAACGTATAACGTAGAACGTACAACGTATAACATATAACGTATAAAGAATAACGTATAACGTATAACCTATAACGTACAACGTATAACGTAGAACGTATAACGTATAACGTATAACGTATAAAGTATAACGTATAACGTAGAACGTACAACGTATAACATATAACGTATAAAGAATAACGTATAACGTATAACCTATAACGTACAACTTATAACGTATAACGTACAACGTATAACGTACAACGTATAACGTATAACGTATAACGTATAACGTATAACGTATAACGTATAACGTATAACGTATAACGTATAACGTATAACGTATAACGTATAACGTATAACGTATAACGTATAACGTATAACGTATAAAGTATAACGTATAACGTATAACGTATAACGTATAACGTATAACGTATAACGTATAACGTATAACGTATAACATATAACGTATAACGTATAACGTATAACGTATATCGTATAACGTATAACGTATAACGTATAACGTATAACATGTAACGTACAACGTATAACGTATACCGTATAACGTATAACTAATAACGTATAACGTATAACGAATATCGTACAACGTATAACGCATAACGTATAACGTATAACGTATAACGTATGACGTATAACGTATAACGTATAACGTATAACGTATAACGTATAACGTATAACGTATAACGTATAACGTATAACGTATAACCTATGACGTATAACGTATAACGTATAACGTATAACATGTAATGTATAACGTATAACGTATAATGTATAGCGTATAACGTATATCGTATAACGTATAACGTATAACGTATAACGTATAACTTGTAACGAAAAACGTATAACGAATAACGTAAAACGTATGAGGCATTACATGCTACGTATAAAGTATAACATTCAACGTAAAACGTATAACGTATAACGCATAACGTATAACGTATAACGTATAACGTATAACGTATAACGTATAACGTATAACGTATAACGTATAACGTATAACGTATAACGTATAACGTATAACGTATAAAGTATAACGTATTACGTATAACGTATAACGTATAACGTATAACGTAGAACGTACAACGTATAACATATAACGTATAACGTATAACGTATAACGTATAACGTATAACGTATAACGTATAACGTATAACGTATAACGTATAACGTATAACGTATAACGTATAACGTATAACGTATAAAGTATAACGTATAACGTTTAACGTATAACGTATAACGTATAACGTATAACGTATAACGTATAACGTATAACGTATAACGTATAACGTATAACGTATAACGTATAACGTATAACGTATAACGTATAACGTATAACGTATAACGTATAACGTATAACGTATAACGTATAACGTATAACGTATAACGTATGACGTATAACGTATAAAGTATAACGTATAACGTATAACGTATAACCTATGACGTATAACGTATAACGTATAACGTATAACGTATAACCTATGACGTATAACGTATAACGTATAACGTATAACGTATAACGTATAACTAATAACGTATAACGTATAACGAATATCGTACAACGTATAACGCATAACGTATAACGTATAACGTATAACGTATAACGTATAACGTATAACGTATAACGTATAACGTATAACGTATAACGTATAACGTATAACGTATAACGTATAACGTATAACGTATAACCTATGACGTATAACGTATAACGTATAACGTATAACATGTAATGTATAACGTATAACGTATAATGTATAGCGTATAACGTATATCGTATAACGTATAACGTATAACGTATAACGTATAACTTGTAACGAAAAACGTATAACGAATAACGTAAAACGTATGAGGCATTACATGCTACGTATAAAGTATAACATTCAACGTAAAACGTATAACGTATAACGCATAACGTATAACGTGTAACGAAGAACGTATAAAGAATAACGTATAACATATATCGTATAACGTACAACTTATAACGTATAACGTACAACGTATAACGTATAACGTATAACGTATAACGTATAACGAATAACGTATAACGTATAACGTATAACATATAACGTATAACGTATAACGTATAACGTATAACGTATAACGTATAACGTATAACGTATAACGTATAACGTATAACGTATAACGTATAACGTATAACGTATAACGTATAAAGTATAACGTATAACGTTTAACGTATAACGTATAACGTATAACGTATAACGTATAACGTATAACGTATAACGTATAACGTATAACGTATAACGTATAACGTATAACGTATAACGTATAACGTATAACGTATAACGTATAACGTATAACGTATAACGTATAACGTATAACTTATAACGTATAACGTATGACGTATAACGTATAAAGTATAACGTATAACGTATAACGTATAACCTATGACGTATAACGTATAACGTATAACGTATAACGTATAACCTATGACGTATAACGTATAACGTATAACGTATAACGTATAACGTATAACTAATAACGTATAACGTATAACGAATATCGTACAACGTATAACGCATAACGTATAACGTATAACGTATAACGTATAACGTATAACGTATAACGTATAACGTATAACGTATAACGTATAACGTATAACGTATAACGTATAACGTATAACGTATAACGTATAACCTATGACGTATAACGTATAACGTATAACGTATAACATGTAATGTATAACGTATAACGTATAATGTATAGCGTATAACGTATATCGTATAACGTATAACGTATAACGTATAACGTATAACTTGTAACGAAAAACGTATAACGAATAACGTAAAACGTATGAGGCATTACATGCTACGTATAAAGTATAACATTCAACGTAAAACGTATAACGTATAACGCATAACGTATAACGTGTAACGAAGAACGTATAAAGAATAACGTATAACGTATATCGTATAACGTACAACTTATAACGTATAACGTACAACGTATAACGTATAACGTATAACGTATAACGTATAACGAATAACGTATAACGTATAACGTATAACGTATAACGTATAACGTATAACGTATAACGTATAACGTATAACGTATAACGTATAACGTATAACGTATAAAGTATAACGTATTACGTATAACGTATAACGTATAACGTATAACGTAGAACGTACAACGTATAACATATAACGTATAAAGAATAACGTATAACGTATAACCTATAACGTACAACGTATAACGTAGAACGTATAACGTATAACGTATAACGTATAAAGTATAACGTATAACGTAGAACGTACAACGTATAACATATAACGTATAAAGAATAACGTATAACGTATAACCTATAACGTACAACTTATAACGTATAACGTACAACGTATAACGTAGAACGTATAACGTATAACGTATAACGTATAACGTATAACGTATAACGTATAACGTATAACGTATAACGTATAACGTATAACGTATAACGTATAACGTATAACGTATAACGTATAACGTATAAAGTATAACGTATAACGTATAACGTATAACGTATAACGTATAACGTATAACGTATAACGTATAACGTATAACATATAACGTATAACGTATAACGTATAACGTATATCGTATAACGTATAACGTATAACGTATAACGTATAACATGTAACGTACAACGTATAACGTATACCGTATAACGTATAACTAATAACGTATAACGTATAACGAATATCGTACAACGTATAACGCATAACGTATAACGTATAACGTATAACGTATAACGTATAACGTATAACGTATAACGTATAACGTATAACGTATAACGTATAACGTATAACGTATAACGTATAACGTATAACCTATGACGTATAACGTATAACGTATAACGTATAACATGTAATGTATAACGTATAACGTATAATGTATAGCGTATAACGTATATCGTATAACGTATAACGTATAACGTATAACGTATAACTTGTAACGAAAAACGTATAACGAATAACGTAAAACGTATGAGGCATTACATGCTACGTATAAAGTATAACATTCAACGTAAAACGTATAACGTATAACGCATAACGTATAACGTATAACGTATAACGTATAACGTATAACGTATAACGTATAACGTATAACGTATAACGTATAACGTATAACGTATAACGTATAACGTATAAAGTATAACGTATTACGTATAACGTATAACGTATAACGTATAACGTAGAACGTACAACGTATAACATATAACGTATAACGTATAACGTATAACGTATAACGTATAACGTATAACGTATAACGTATAACGTATAACGTATAACGTATAACGTATAACGTATAAAGTATAACGTATATCGTTTAACGTATAACGTATAACGTATAACGTATAACGTATAACGTATAACGTATAACGTATAACGTATAACGTATAACGTATAACGTATAACGTATAACGTATAACGTATAACGTATAACGTATAACGTATAACGTATAACGTATAACGTATAACGTATAACGTATAACGTATAACGTATAACGTATGACGTATAACGTATAAAGTATAACGTATAACGTATAACGTATAACCTATGACGTATAACGTATAACGTATAACGTATAACATGTAATGTATAACGTATAACGTATAATGTATAGCGTATAACGTATATCGTATAACGTATAACGTATAACGTATAACGTATAACTTGTAACGAAAAACGTATAACGAATAACGTAAAACGTATGAGGCATTACATGCTACGTATAAAGTATAACATTCAACGTAAAACGTATAACGTATAACGCATAACGTATAACGTGTAACGAAGAACGTATAAAGAATAACGTATAACGTATATCGTATAACGTACAACTTATAACGTATAACGTACAACGTATAACGTATAACGTATAACGTATAACGTATAACGAATAACGTATAACGTATAACGTATAACATATAACGTATAACGTATAACGTATAACGTATAACGTATAACGTATAACGTATAACGTATAACGTATAACGTATAACGTATAACGTATAACGTATAACGTATAACGTATAAAGTATAACGTATAACGTTTAACGTATAACGTATAACGTATAACGTATAACGTATAACGTATAACGTATAACGTATAACGTATAACGTATAACGTATAACGTATAACGTATAACGTATAACGTATAACGTATAACGTATAACGTATAACGTATAACGTATAACGTATAACGTATAACGTATAACGTATGACGTATAACGTATAAAGTATAACGTATAACGTATAACGTATAACCTATGACGTATAACGTATAACGTATAACGTATAACGTATAACCTATGACGTATAACGTATAACGTATAACGTATAACGTATAACGTATAACTAATAACGTATAACGTATAACGAATATCGTACAACGTATAACGCATAACGTATAACGTATAACGTATAACGTATAACGTATAACGTATAACGTATAACGTATAACGTATAACGTATAACGTATAACGTATAACGTATAACGTATAACGTATAACGTATAACCTATGACGTATAACGTATAACGTATAACGTATAACATGTAATGTATAACGTATAACGTATAATGTATAGCGTATAACGTATATCGTATAACGTATAACGTATAACGTATAACGTATAACTTGTAACGAAAAACGTATAACGAATAACGTAAAACGTATGAGGCATTACATGCTACGTATAAAGTATAACATTCAACGTAAAACGTATAACGTATAACGCATAACGTATAACGTGTAACGAAGAACGTATAAAGAATAACGTATAACGTATATCGTATAACGTACAACTTATAACGTATAACGTACAACGTATAACGTATAACGTATAACGTATAACGTATAACGAATAACGTATAACGTATAACGTATAACGTATAACGTATAACGTATAACGTATAACGTATAACGTATAACGTATAACGTATAACGTATAACGTATAAAGTATAACGTATTACGTATAACGTATAACGTATAACGTATAACGTAGAACGTACAACGTATAACATATAACGTATAAAGAATAACGTATAACGTATAACCTATAACGTACAACGTATAACGTAGAACGTATAACGTATAACGTATAACGTATAAAGTATAACGTATAACGTAGAACGTACAACGTATAACATATAACGTATAAAGAATAACGTATAACGTATAACCTATAACGTACAACTTATAACGTATAACGTACAACGTATAACGTAGAACGTATAACGTATAACGTATAACGTATAACGTATAACGTATAACGTATAACGTATAACGTATAACGTATAACGTATAACGTATAACGTATAACGTATAACGTATAACGTATAACGTATAAAGTATAACGTATAACGTATAACGTATAACGTATAACGTATAACGTATAACGTATAACGTATAACGTATAACATATAACGTATAACGTATAACGTATAACGTATATCGTATAACGTATAACGTATAACGTATAACGTATAACATGTAACGTACAACGTATAACGTATACCGTATAGCGTATAACTAATAACGTATAACGTATAACGAATATCGTACAACGTATAACGCATAACGTATAACGTATAACGTATAACGTATAACGTATAACGTATAACGTATAACGTATAACGTATAACGTATAACGTATAACGTATAACGTATAACGTATAACGTATAACCTATGACGTATAACGTATAACGTATAACGTATAACATGTAATGTATAACGTATAACGTATAATGTATAGCGTATAACGTATATCGTATAACGTATAACGTATAACGTATAACGTATAACTTGTAACGAAAAACGTATAACGAATAACGTAAAACGTATGAGGCATTACATGCTACGTATAAAGTATAACATTCAACGTAAAACGTATAACGTATAACGCATAACGTATAACGTATAACGTATAACGTATAACGTATAACGTATAACGTATAACGTATAACGTATAACGTATAACGTATAACGTATAACGTATAACGTATAAAGTATAACGTATTACGTATAACGTATAACGTATAACGTATAACGTAGAACGTACAACGTATAACATATAACGTATAACGTATAACGTATAACGTATAACGTATAACGTATAACGTATAACGTATAACGTATAACGTATAACGTATAACGTATAACGTATAAAGTATAACGTATATCGTTTAACGTATAACGTATAACGTATAACGTATAACGTATAACGTATAACGTATAACGTATAACGTATAACGTATAACGTATAACGTATAACGTATAACGTATAACGTATAACGTATAACGTATAACGTATAACGTATAACGTATAACGTATAACGTATAACGTATAACGTATAACGTATAACGTATGACGTATAACGTATAAAGTATAACGTATAACGTATAACGTATAACCTATGACGTATAACGTATAACGTATAACGTATAACGTATAACCTATGACGTATAACGTATAACGTATAACGTATAACGTATAACGTATAACGTATAAGGTATAACGTATAACATGTAACGTATAACGTATCACCTATAACGTATAACGTATAACGTATAACGTATATCGTATAACGTATAACGTATAACGTATAACGTATAACGTATAACGTATAACGTATAACGTATAACGTATAACGTATAACGTATAACGTATAACGTATAACGTATAACGTATAACGTATAACGTATAACGTATAAAGTATAACGTATAACGTATAACGTATAACGTATAACGTATAACATAGAACGTACAACGTATAACATATAACGTATAACGTATAACGTATAACGTATAACGTATAACGTATAACGTATAACGTATAACGTATAACGTATAACGTATAACGTATAACGTATAACGTATAAAGTATAACGTATAACGTTTAACGTATAACGTATAACGTATAACGTATAACGTATAACGTATAACGTATAACGTATAACGTATAACGTATAACGTATAACGTATAACGTATAACGTATAACGTATAACGTATAACGTATAACGTATAACGTATAACGTCTAACGTATAACGTATAAAGTATAACGTATAACGTATATCGTATAACGTATAACGTATAACGAATAACGTAAAACGTATAACGCATAATGTATAACGTATAACGTATAACGTATTACGTATAACCTATGACGTATAACGTATAACGTATAACGTATAACGTATAACGTATAACGTATAACGTATAACGTATAACGTATAACGTATAACGTACAACGTATAACGTATAACGTATAACGTATAACGTATAACGTATAACGTCTAACGTATAACGTATAACGTATAACGTATAACGTATATCGTATAACGTATAACGTATAACGAATAACGTAAAACGTATAACGCATAATGTATAACGTATAACGTATAACGTATTACGTATAACCTATGACGTATAACGTATAACGTATAACGCATAACGTATAACGTATAACGTATGACGTATAACGTATGACGTATAACGTATAACGTATAACGTATAACATATAACGTATAACCTGTGACGTATAACGTATAACGTAAAACGTATAACGTATAATGTATAACGTATAACATGTAACGTATAGCGTATAACGTATAACGTATAACGTATAACGTATAACGTATAACGTATAACGTATAACGTATAACGTATAACGTATAACGTGTAACGTATAACGTGTAACGTATAACGTATAACGTATAACGTATAACGTATAACGTATAACGTATAACGTATAACGTATAACGTATAACGTATAACGTATAACGTATAACGTATAACGTATAACGTATAACGTATAACGTATAACGTATAACGTATAACGTATAACGTATAACGTATAACGTATAACGTATAACGTATAACGTATAACGTATAACGTATAACGTATAACGTAACACCTATAACGTATAAAGTATAACGTATAACGTACAACGTATAACGTATAACGTATAACGTATAACGTATAACGTATATCGTATAACGTATAACGTATAACGTATAACGTATAACTTGTAACGAAAAACGTATAACGAATAACGTAAAACGTATGAGGCATTACATGCTACGTATAAAGTATAACATTCAACGTAAAACGTATAACGTATAACGTATAACGTTTAACGTGTAACGAAGAACGTATAAAGAATAACGTATAACGTATATCGTATAACGTACAACTTATAACGTATAACGTACAACGTATAACGTATAACGTATAACGTATAACGTATAACGTATAACGTATAACGTATAACGTATATCGTATAACGTATAACGTATAACGTATAACGTATAACGTATAACTTGTAACGAAAAACGTATAACGAATAACGTAAAACGTATGAGGCATTACATGCTACGTATAAAGTATAACATTCAACGTAAAACGTATAACGTATAACGTATAACGTTTAACGTGTAACGAAGAACGTATAAAGAATAACGTATAACGTATATCGTATAACGTACATCTTATAACGTATAACGTACAACGTATAACGTATAACGTATAACGTATAACGTATAACGTATAACGTATAACGTATAACGTATAACGTATAACGTATAACGTATAACGTATAACGTATAACGTATAACGTATAACGTATAACGTATAAAGTATAACGTATAACGTATAACGTATAACGTATAACGTATAACGTATAACGTAGAACGTACAACGTATAACATATAACGTATAATGTATAACGTATAACGTATAACGTATAACGTATAACGTATAACGTATAACGTATAACGTATAACGTATAACGTATAACGTATAACGTATAAAGTATAACGTATAACGTATAACGTATACCGTATAACGTATAACGTATAACGTAGAACGTACAACGTATAACATATAACGTATAACGTATAACGTATAACGTATAACGTATAACGTATAACGTATAACGTATAACGTATAACGTATAACGTATAACGTATAACGTATAACGTATAACGTATAACGTATAACGTATAACCTATGACGTATAACGTATAACGTATAACGTATAACATGTAATGTATAAAGTATAACGTATAATGTATAACGTATAACGTATATCGTATAACGTATAACGTATAACGTATAACGTATAACGTATAACTTGTAACGAAAAACGTATAACGAATAACGTATAACGTATAACGTATAACGTATAACGTATAACGTATAACGTATAACGTATAACGTATAACGTATAACGTATAACGTATAACGTATAACGTATAACGTATAACGTATAACGTATAACGTATAACGTATAACGCATAACGTATAACGCATAACGTATAACGTGTAACGAAGAACGTATAAAGAATAACGTATAACGTATATCGTATAACGTACAACTTATAACGTGTAACGTACAACGTATAACGTATAACGTATAACGTATAACGTATAACGTATAACGTATAACGTATAACGTATAACGTATAACGTATAACGTATAACGTATAACGTATAACGTATAACGTATAACGTATAACGTATAACGTATAACGTATAACGTATAAAGTATAACGTATAACGTATAACGTATAACGTATAACGTAGAACGTACAACGTATAACATATAACGTATAACGTATAACGTATAACGTATAACGTATAACGTATAACGTATAACGTATAACGTATAACGTATAACGTATAACGTATAAAGTATAACGTATAACGTTTAACGTATAACGTATAACGTATAACGTATAACGTATAACGTATAACGTATAACGTATAACGTATAACGTATAACGTATAACGTATAACGCATAACGTATAACGCATAACGTATAACGTATAACGTATAACGTATAACGTATAACGTATAACGTATAACGTATAACGTATAACGTATAACGTATAACGTATAACGTATGACGTATAACGAATAAAGTATAACGTATAACGTATAACGTATAACCTATGACGTATAACGTATAACGTATAACGTATAACGTATAACGTATAAGGTATAACGTATAACATGTAACGTATAACGTATCACGTATAACGTATAACGTATAACGTATAACGTATATCGTATAACGTATAACGTATAACGTATAACGTATAACGTATAACGTATAACGTATAACGTATAACGTATAACGTATAACGTATAACGTATAACGTATAACGTATAACGTATAACGTATAACGTATAACGTATAACGTATAACGTATAAAGTATAACGTATAACGTATAACGTATAACGTATAACGTATAACATAGAACGTACAACGTATAACATATAACGTATAACGTATAACGTATAACGTATAACGTATAACGTATAACGCATAACGTATAACGTATAACGTATAACGTATAACGTATAAAGTATAACGTATAACGTATAACGTATAACGTATAACGTATAACGTATAACGTATAACGTATAACGTCTAACGTATAACGTATAACGTATAACGTATAACGTATATCGTATAACGTATAACGTATAACGAATAACGTAAAACGTATAACGCATAATGTATAACGTATAACGTATAACGTATTACGTATAACCTATGACGTATAACGTATAACGTATAACGTATAACGTATAACGTATAACGTATAACGCATAACGTATAACGTATAACGTATGACGTATAACGTATGACGTATAACGTATAACGTATAACGTATAACATATAACGTATAACCTGTGACGTATAACGTATAACGTAAAACGTATAACGTATAATGTATAACGTATAACATGTAACGTATAGCGTATAACGTATAACGTATAACGTATAACGTATAACGTATAACGTATAACGTATAACGTATAACGTATAACGTATAATGTATAACGTATAACGTATAACGTATAACGTATAACGTATAACGTATAACGTATAACGTAACACCTATAACGTATAAAGTATAACGTATAACGTACAACGTATAACGTATAACGTATAACGTATAACGTATAACGTATATCGTATAACGTATAACTTATAACGTATAACGTATAACTTGTAACGAAAAACGTATAACGAATAACGTAAAACGTATGAGGCATTACATGCTACGTATAAAGTATAACATTCAACGTAAAACGTATAACGTATAACGTATAACGTTTAACGTGTAACGAAGAACGTATAAAGAATAACGTATAACGTATATCGTATAACGTACAACTTATAACGTATAACGTACAACGTATAACGTATAACGTATAACGTATAACGTATAACGTATAACGTATAACGTATAACGTATAACGTATAACGTATACGTATAACGTATAACGTATAACGTATAACGTATAACGTATAACGTATAACGTATAAAGTATAACGTATAACGTATAACGTATAACGTATAACGTATAACGTATAACGTATAACGTAGAACGTACAACGTATAACATATAACGTATAATGTATAACGTATAACGTATAACGTATAACGTATAACGTATAACGTATAACGTATAACGTATAACGTATAACGTATAACGTATGACGTATAACGTATAACGTATAACGTTTAACGTATAACGTATAACGTATAACGTATAACGTATAACGTATAACGTATAACGTATAACGTATAACGTATAAAGTATAACGTATAACGTATAACGTATAACGTATAACGTATAACGTATAACATGTAACGTACAACGTATAACGTATAACGTATAACGTATAACGTATAACGTATAACGTATGACGTATAACGTATAACGTATAACGTATAACGTATAACGTATAACCTATGACGTATAACGTATAACGTATAACGTATAACATGTAACGTACAACGTATAACGTATACCGTATAACGTATAACTAATAACGTATAACGTATAACGAATATCGTACAACGTATAACGCATAACGTATAACGTATAACGTATAACGTATAACGCATAACGTATAACGTATAACGTATAACCTATGACGTATAACGTATAACGTATAACGTATAACGTATAACGTATAACGTATAACGTATAACCTATGACGTATAACGTATAACGTATAACGTATAACATGTAATGTATAACGTATAACGTATAATGTATAACGTACAACGTATAACGTATCACGTATAACGTATTACGAATAACGTATAACGTATAACGTATAACGTAGCACCTATAACGTATAAAGTATAACGTATAACGTATAACGTATAACGTATAACGTATAACGTATAACGTATAACGTATAACGTATAACGTATATCGTATAACGTATAACGTATAACGTATAACGTATAACGTGTAACGAAGAACGCATAAAGAATAACGTATAACGTATATCGTATAACGTACAACTTATAACGTATAACGTACAACGTATAACGTATAACGTATAACGTGTAACGTATAACGTATAACGTATAACGTATAACGTATAACGTATAACGTATAACGTATAACGTATAACGTATAACGTATAACGTATAACGTATAACGTATAACGTATAACGTATAACGTATAACGTATAACGTATAACGTATAAAGTATAACGTATAACGTATAACGTATAACGTATAACGTAGAACGTACAACGTATAACATATAACGTATAACGTATAACGTATAACGTATAACGTATAACGTATAACGTATAACGTATAACGTATAACGTATAACGTATAACGTATAAAGTATAACGTATAACGTTTAACGTATAACGTATAACGTATAACGTATAACGTATAACGTATAACGTATAACGTATAACGTATAACGTATAACGTATAACGTATAACGCATAACGTATAACGCATAACGTATAACGTATAACGTATAACGTATAACGTATAACGTATAACGTATAACGTATAACGTATAACGTATAACGTATAACGTATAACGTATGACGTATAACGTATAAAGTATAACGTATAACGTATAACGTATAACCTATGACGTATAACGTATAACGTATAACGTATAACGTATAACGTATAAGGTATAACGTATAACATGTAACGTATAACGTATCACGTATAACGTATAACGTATAACGTATAACGTATATCGTATAACGTATAACGTATAACGTATAACGTATAACGTATAACGTATAACGTATAACGTATAACGTATAACGTATAACGTATAACGTATAACGTATAACGTATAACGTATAACGTATAACGTATAAAGTATAACGTATAACGTATAACGTATAACGTATAACGTATAACATAGAACGTACAACGTATAACATATAACGTATAACGTATAACGTATAACGTATAACGTATAACGTATAACGCATAACGTATAACGTATAACGTATAACGTATAACGTATAAAGTATAACGTATAACGTATAACGTATAACGTATAACGTATAACGTATAACGTATAACGTATAACGTCTAACGTATAACGTATAACGTATAACGTATAACGTATATCGTATAACGTATAACGTATAACGAATAACGTAAAACGTATAACGCATAATGTATAACGTATAACGTATAACGTATTACGTATAACCTATGACGTATAACGTATAACGTATAACGTATAACGTATAACGTATAACGTATAACGCATAACGTATAACGTATAACGTATGACGTATAACGTATGACGTATAACGTATAACGTATAACGTATAACATATAACGTATAACCTGTGACGTATAACGTATAACGTAAAACGTATAACGTATAATGTATAACGTATAACATGTAACGTATAGCGTATAACGTATAACGTATAACGTATAACGTATAACGTATAACGTATAACGTATAACGTATAACGTATAACGTATAATGTATAACGTATAACGTATAACGTATAACGTATAACGTATAACGTATAACGTAGAACGTACAACGTATAACATATAACGTATAATGTATAACGTATAACGTATAACGTATAACGTATAACGTATAACGTATAACGTATAACGTATAACGTATAACGTATAACGTATGACGTATAACGTATAACGTATAACGTTTAACGTATAACGTATAACGTATAACGTATAACGTATAACGTATAACGTATAACGTATAACGTATAACGTATAAAGTATAACGTATAACGTATAACGTATAACGTATAACGTATAACGTATAACATGTAACGTACAACGTATAACGTATAACGTATAACGTATAACGTATAACGTATAACGTATGACGTATAACGTATAACGTATAACGTATAACGTATAACGTATAACCTATGACGTATAACGTATAACGTATAACGTATAACATGTAACGTACAACGTATAACGTATACCGTATAACGTATAACTAATAACGTATAACGTATAACGAATATCGTACAACGTATAACGCATAACGTATAACGTATAACGTATAACGTATAACGCATAACGTATAACGTATAACGTATAACCTATGACGTATAACGTATAACGTATAACGTATAACGTATAACGTATAACGTATAACGTATAACCTATGACGTATAACGTATAACGTATAACGTATAACATGTAATGTATAACGTATAACGTATAATGTATAACGTACAACGTATAACGTATCACGTATAACGTACTACGAATAACGTATAACGTATAACGTATAACGTAGCACCTATAACGTATAAAGTATAACGTATAACGTATAACGTATAACGTATAACGTATAACGTATAACGTATAACGTATAACGTATAACGTATATCGTATAACGTATAACGTATAACGTATAACGTATAACGTGTAACGAAGAACGCATAAAGAATAACGTATAACGTATATCGTATAACGTACAACTTATAACGTATAACGTACAACGTATAACGTATAACGTATAACGTGTAACGTATAACGTATAACGTATAACGTATAACGTATAACGTATAACGTATAACGTATAACGTATAACGTATAAAGTATAACGTATAACGTATAACGTATAACGTATAACGTATAACGTAGAACGTACAACGTATAACATATAACGTATAACGTATAACGTATAACGTATAACGTATAACGTATAACGTATAACGTATAACGTATAACGTATAACGTATAACGTATAACGTATAAAGTATAACGTATAACGTTTAACGTATAACGTATAACGTATAACGTATAACGTATAACGTATAACGTATAACGTATAACGTATAACGTATAACGTATAACGTATAACGTATAACGTATAACGTATAACGTATAACGTATAACGTATAACGTATAACGTATAACGTATAACGTATAAGGTATAACGTATAACATGTAACGTATAACGTATCACGTATAACGTATAACGTATAACGTATAACGTATAACGTATATCGTATAACGTATAACGTATAACGTATAACGTATAACGTATAACGTATAACGTATAACGTATAACGTATAACGTATAACGTATAACGTATAACGTATAACGTATAACGTATAACGTATAACGTATAACGTATAACGTATAACGTATAACGTATAACGTATAACGTATAACGTATAACGTATAACGTATAACGTCTAACGTATAACGTATAACGTATAACGTATAACGTATATCGTATAACGTATAACGTATAACGAATAACGTAAAACGTATAACGCATAATGTATAACGTATAACGTATAACGTATTACGTATAACCTATGACGTATAACGTATAACGTATAACGTATAACGTATAACGTATAACGTATAACGCATAACGTATAACGTATAACGTATGACGTATAACGTATGACGTATAACGTATAACGTATAACGTATAACATATAACGTATAACCTGTGACGTATAACGTATAACGTAAAACGTATAACGTATAATGTATAACGTATAACATGTAACGTATATCGTATAACGTATAACGTATAACGTATAACGTATAACGTATAACGTATAACGTATAACGTATAACGTATAACGTATAACGTATAACGTATAACGTATATCGTATAACGTATAACGTATAACGTATAACGTATAACGTATAACGTATAACGTATAACGTATAACGTATAACGTATAACGTATAACGTATAACGTATAACGTATAACGTATAACGTATAACGTATAACGTATAACGTATAACGTATAACGTATAACGTATAACGTATAACGTATAACGTATAACGTATAACGTATAACGTATAACGTATAACGTATAACGTATAACGTATAACGTATAAAGTATAACGTATAACGTATAACGTATAACGTATAACGTAGAACGTAGAACGTACAACGTATAACATATAACGTATAACGTATAACGTATAACGTATAACGTATAACGTATAACGTATAACGTATAACGTATAACGTATAACGTATAACGTATAACGTATATCGTATAACGTATAACGTATAACGTATAACGTATAACGTATAACGTATAACGTATAACGTATAAAGTATAACGTATAACGTTTAACGTATAACGTATAACGTATAACGTATAACGTATAACGTATAACGTATAACGTATAACGTATAACGTATAACGTATAACGTATAACGTATAACGTATAACGTATAACGTATAACGTATAACGTATAACGTATAACGTATAACGTATAACGTATAACGTATAACGTATAACGTATAACGTATAACGTATAACGTATAACGTATAACGTATAACGTATGACGTATAACGTATAAAGTATAACGTATAACGTATAACGTATAACCTATGACGTATAACGTATAACGTATAACGTATAACGTATAACGTATAACGTATAAGGTATAACGTATAACATGTAACGTATAACGTATCACGTATAACGTATAACGTATAACGTATAACGTATATCGTATAACGTATAACGTATAACGTATAACGTATAACGTATAACGTATAACGTATAACGTATAACGTATAACGTATAACGTATAACGTAACACCTATAACGTATAAAGTATAACGTATAACGTACAACGTATAACGTATAACGTATAACGTATAACGTATAACGTATATCGTATAACGTATAACGTATAACGAATAACGTAAAACGTATAACGCATAATGTATAACGTATAACGTATAACGTATTACGTATAACCTATGACGTATAACGTATAACGTATAACGTATAACGTATAACGTATAACGTATAACGCATAACGTATAACGTATAACGTATGACGTATAACGTATGACGTATATCGTATAACGTATAACGTATAACGTATAACGTATAACGTATAACGTATAACGTATAACGTATAACGTATAACGTATAACGTATAACGTATAACGTATAACGTATAACGTATAACGTATAACGTATAACGTATAACGTATAACGTATAACGTATAACGTAGAACGTATAACGTATGACGTATAGCGTATAAAGTATAACGTATAACGTATAACGTATAACCTATGACGTATAACGTATAACGTATAACGTATAACGTATAACGTATAAGGTATAACGTATAACATGTAACGTATAACGTATCACGTATAACGTATAACGTATAACGTATAACGTATATCGTATAACGTATAACGTATAACGTATAACGTATAACGTATAACGTATAACGTATAACGTATAACGTATAACGTATGACGTATAACGTATAAAGTATAACGTATAACGTATAACGTATAACCTATGACGTATAACGTATAACGTATAACGTATAACGTATAACGTATAAGGTATAACGTATAACATGTAACGTATAACGTATCACGTATAACGTATAACGTATAACGTATAACGTATATCGTATAACGTATAACGTATAACGTATAACGTATAACGTATAACGTATAACGTATAACGTATAACGTATAACGTATAAAGTATAACGTATAACGTTTAACGTATAACGTATAACGTATAACGTATAACGTATAACGTATAACGTATAACGTATAACGTATAACGTATAACGTATAACGTATAACGTATAACGTATAACGTATAACGTATAACGTATGACGTATAACGTATAAAGTATAACGTATAACGTATAACGTATAACCTATGACGTATAACGTATATCGTATAACGTATAACGTATAACGTATAAGGTATAACGTATAACATGTAACGTATAACGTATAACGTATAACGTATAACGTATAACATGTAACGTATAGCGTATAACGTATAACGTCTAACGTATAACGTATAACGTATAACGTATAACGTATAACGTATAACGTATAACGTATAACGTATAACGTATAACGTATAACGTATAACGTATAACGTATAACGTATAACGTATAACGTAACACCTATAACGTATAAAGTATAACGTATAACGTACAACGTATAACGTATAACGTATAACGTATAACGTATAACGTATAACGTATAACGTATATCGTATAACGTATAACGTATAACGTATAACGTATAACTTGTAACGAAAAACGTATAACGAATAACGTAAAACGTATGAGGCATTACATGCTACGTATAAAGTATAACATTCAACGTAAAACGTATAACGTATAAGGTATAACGTTTAACGTGTAACGAAGAACGTATAAAGAATAACGTATAACGTATATCGTATAACGTACAACTTATAACGTATAACGTACAACGTATAACGTATAACGTATAACGTATAACGTATAACGTATAACGTATAACGTATAACGTATAACGTATAACGTATAACGTATAACGTATAACGTATAACGTATAACGTATAACGTATAACGTATAACGTATAAAGTATAACGTATAACGTATAACGTATAACGTATAACGTATAACGTATAACGTAGAACGTACAACGTATAACATATAACGTATAATGTATAACGTATAACGTATAACGTATAACGTATAACGTATAACGTATAACGTATAACGTATAACGTATGACGTATAACGTATAACGTATAACGTTTAACGTATAACGTATAACGTATAACGTATAACGTATAACGTATAACGTATAACGTATAACGTATAGCGTATAAAGTATAACGTATAACGTATAACGTATAACGTATAACGTATAACGTATAACGTATAACATGTAACGTACAACGTATAACGTATAACGTATAACGTATAACGTATAACGTATAACGTATGACGTATAACGTATAACGTATAACGTATAACGTATAACGTATAACCTATGACGTATAACGTATAACGTATAACGTATAACATGTAACGTACAACGTATAACGTATACCGTATAACGTATAACTAATAACGTATAACGTATAACGAATATCGTACAACGTATAACGCATAACGTATAACGTATAACGTATAACGTATAACGCATAACGTATAACGTATAACGTATAACCTATGACGTATAACGTATAACGTATAACGTATAACGTATAACGTATAACGTATAACGTATAACCTATGACGTATAACGTATAACGTATAACGTATAACATGTAATGTATAACGTATAACGTATAATGTATAGCGTATAACGTATAACGTATAACGTATAACGTACAACGTATAACGTATCACGTATAACGTATTACGAATAACGTATAACGTATAACGTATAACGTAGCACCTATAACGTATAAAGTATAACGTATAACGTATAACGTATAACGTATAACGTATAACGTATAACGTATAACGTATAACGTATATCGTATAACGTATAACGTATAACGTATAACGTATAACGTGTAACGAAGAACGTATAAAGAATAACGTATAACGTATATCGTATAACGTACAACTTATAACGTATAACGTACAACGTATAACGTATAACGTATAACGTATAACGTATAACGTATAACGTATAACGTATAACGTATAACGTATAACGTATAACGTATAACGTATAACGTATAACGTATAACGTATAACGTATAACGTATAACGTATAACGTATAACGTATAAAGTATAACGTATAACGTATAACGTATAACGTATAACGTATAACGTAGAACGTACAACGTATAACATATAACGTATAACGTATAACGTATAACGTATAACGTATAACGTATAACGTATAACGTATAACGTATAACGTATAACGTATAACGTATAACGTATAACGTATAACGTATAAAGTATAACGTATAACGTTTAACGTATAACGTATAACGTATAACGTATAACGTATAACGTATAACGTATAACGTATAACGTATAACGTATAACGTATAACGTATAACGTATAACGTATAACGTATAACGTATAACGTATAACGTATAACGTATAACGTATAAGGTATAACGTATAACATGTAACGTATAACGTATCACGTGTAACGTATAACGTATAACGTGTAACGTATAACGTATATCGTATAACGTATAACGTATAACGTATAACGTATAACGTATAACGTATAACGTATAACGTATAACGTATAACGTATAACGTATAACGTATAACGTATAACGTATAACGTATAACGTATAACGTATAACGTATAACGTATAACGTATAACGTATAACGTATAACGTATAACGTATAACGTATAACGTATAACGTATAACGTATAACGTATAACGTATAACGTATAACGTATAACGTATATCGTATAACGTATAACGTATAACGAATAACGTAAAACGTATAACGCATAATGTATAACGTATAACGTATAACGTATTACGTATAACCTATGACGTATAACGTATAACGTATAACGTATAACGTATAACGTATAACGTATAACGCATAACGTATAACGTATAACGTATGACGTATAACGTATGACGTATAACGTATAACGTATAACGTATAACGTATAGCGTATAACCTGTGACGTATAACGTATAACGTAAAACGTATAACGTATAATGTATAACGTATATCGTATAACGTATAACGTATAACGTATAACGTATAACGTATAACGTATAACGTATAACGTATAACGTATAACGTATAACGTATAACGTATAACGTATAACGTATATCGTATAACGTATAACGTATAACGTATAACGTATAACGTATAACGTATAACGTATAACGTATAACGTATAACGTATAACGTATAACGTATAACGTATAACGTATAACGTATAACGTATAACGTATAACGTATAACGTATAACGTATAACGTATAACGTATAACGTATAGCGTATAACGCATAACGTATAACGCATAACGTATAACGTATAACGTATAACGTATAACGCATAACGTATAACGCATAACGTATAACGTATAACGTATAACGTATAACGTATAACGTATAACGTATAACGTATAACGTATAACGTATAACGTATAACGTATAACGTATAACGTATAACGTATAACGTATAACGTATAACGTATAACGTATAACGTATAACGTATAACGTATAACGTAACACCTATAACGTATAAAGTATAACGTATAACGTACAACGTATAACGTATAACGTATAACGTATAACGTATAACGTATATCGTATAACGTATAACGTATAACGTATAACGTATAACGTATAACGTATAACGTATAACGTATAACGTATAACGTATAACGTATAACGTATAACGTATAACGTATAAAGTATAACGTATAACGTTTAACGTATAACGTATAACGTATAACGTATAACGTATAACGTATAACGTATAACGTATAACGTATAACGTATAACGTATAACGTATAACGTATAACGTATAACGTATAACGTATAACGTATAACGTATAACGTATAACGTATAACGTATAACGTATAAGGTATAACGTATAACGTATAACGCATAACGTATAACGTATAACGTATAACGTATAACGCATAACGTATAACGCATAACGTATAACGTATAACGTATAACGTATAACGTATAACGTATAACGTATAACGTATAACGTATAACGTATAACGTATAACGTATAACGTATAACGTATAACGTATAACGTATAACGTATAACGTATAACGTATAACGTATAACGTATAACGTATAACGTAACACCTATAACGTATAAAGTATAACGTATAACGTACAACGTATAACGTATAACGTATAACGTATAACGTATAACGTATATCGTATAACGTATAACGTATAACGTATAACGTATAACTTGTAACGAAAAACGTATAACGAATAACGTAAAACGTATGAGGCATTACATGCTACGTATAAAGTATAACATTCAACGTAAAACGTATAACGTATAACGTATAACGTTTAACGTGTAACGAAGAACGTATAACGTATAACGTATAACGTATATCGTATAACGTACAACTTATAACGTATAACGTATAACGTATAACGTATAACGTATAACGTATAACGTATAACGTATAACATGTAACGTACAACGTATAACGTATACCGTATAACGTATAACGTATAACGTATAACGTATAACGAATATCGTACAACGTATAACGCATAACGTATAACGTATAACGTATAGCGTATAACCTGTGACGTATAACGTATAACGTAAAACGTATAACGTATAATGTATAACGTATATCGTATAACGTATAACGTATAACGTATAACGTATAACGTATAACGTATAACGTATAACGTATAACGTATAACGTATAACGTATAACGTATAACGTATAACGTATAACGTATAACGTATAACGTATAACGTATAACGTATAACGTATAGCGTATAACGCATAACGTATAACGCATAACGTATAACGTATAACGTATAACGTATAACGCATAACGTATAACGCATAACGTATAACGTATAACGTATAACGTATAACGTATAACGTATAACGTATAACGTATAACGTATAACGTATAACGTATAACGTATAACGTATAACGTATAACGTATAACGTATAACGTATAACGTATAACGTATAACGTATAACGTATAACGTATAACGTAACACCTATAACGTATAAAGTATAACGTATAACGTACAACGTATAACGTATAACGTATAACGTATAACGTATAACGTATATCGTATAACGTATAACGTATAACGTATAACGTATAACTTGTAACGAAAAACGTATAACGAATAACGTAAAACGTATGAGGCATTACATGCTACGTATAAAGTATAACATTCAACGTAAAACGTATAACGTATAACGTATAACGTTTAACGTGTAACGAAGAACGTATAACGTATAACGTATAACGTATATCGTATAACGTACAACTTATAACGTATAACGTATAACGTATAACGTATAACGTATAACGTATAACGTATAACGTATAACATGTAACGTACAACGTATAACGTATACCGTATAACGTATAACGTATAACGTATAACGTATAACGAATATCGTACAACGTATAACGCATAACGTATAACGTATAACGTATAACGTATAACGCATAACGTATAACGTATGACGTATAACGTATAACGTATAACGTATAAAGTATAACGTATAACGTATAACGTATAACGTATAACGTATAACGTATAACCTATAACGTACAACTTATAACGTATAACGTACAACGTATAACGTAGAACGTATAACGTATAACGTATAACGTATAACGTATAACGTATAACGTATAACGTATAACGTATAACGTATAACGTATAACGTATAACGTATAACGTATAACGTATAAAGTATAACGTATAACGTATAACGTATAACGTATAACGTATAACGTATAACGTATAACGTATAACGTATAACGTATAACGTATAACGTATAACGTATATCGTATAACGTATAACGTATAACGAATAACGTAAAACGTATAACGCATAATGTATAACGTATAACGTATAACGTATTACGTATAACCTATGACGTATAACGTATAACGTATAACGTATAACGTATAACGTATAACGTATAACGTATAACGCATGACGTATAACGTATAACGTATGACGTATAACGTATGACGTATAACGTATAACGTATAACGTATAACGTATAACGTATAACCTGTGACGTATAACGTATAACGTAAAACGTATAACGTATAATGTATAACGTATATCGTATAACGTATAACGTATAACGTATAACGTATAACGTATAACGTATAACGTATAACGTATAACGTATAACGTATAACGTATAACGTATAACGTATAACGTATAACGTATAACGTATATCGTATAACGTATAACGTATAACGTATAACGTATAACGTATAACGTATAACGTATAACGTATAACGTATAACGTATAACGTATAACGTATAACGTATAACGTATAACGTATAACGTATAACGTATAGCGTATAACGTATAACGTATAACGTATAACGTATAACGTATAACGTATAACGTATAACGCATAACGTATAACGCATAACGTATAACGCATAACGTATAACGTATAACGCATAACGTATAACGCATAACGTATAACGTATAACGTATAACGTATAACGTATAACGTATAACGTATAACGTATAACGTATAACGTATAACGTATAACGTATAACGTATAACGTATAACGTATAACGTATAACGTATAACGTATAACGTATAACGTATAACGTATATCGTATAACGTATAACGTATAACGTATAACGTATAACTTGTAACGAAAAACGTATAACGAATAACGTAAAACGTATGACGCATTACATGCTACGTATAAAGTATAACATTCAACGTAAAACGTATAACGTATAACGTATAACGTATAACGTATAACGTATAAAGTATAACGTATAACGTAGAACGTACAACGTATAACATATAACGTATAACGTATAACGTATAACGTATAACGTATAACGTATAACGTATAACGTATAACGTATAACGTATAACGTATAACCTATGACGTATAACGTATAACGTATAACGTATAACATGTAACGTACAACGTATAACGTATACCGTATAACGTATAACTAATAACGTATAACGTATAACGAATATCGTACAACGTATAACGCATAACGTATAACGTATAACGTATAACGTATAACGCATAACGTATAACGTATAACGTATAACCTATGACGTATAACGTATAACGTATAACGTATAACGTATAACGTATAACGTATAACGTATAACGTATAACGTATAACGTATAACGTATAACGTATAACGTATAAAGTATAACGTATAACGTATAACGTATAACGTATAACGTATAACGTAGAACGTACAACGTATAACATATAACGTATAACGTATAACGTATAACGTATAACGTATAACGTATAACGTATAACGTATAACGTATAACGTATAACGTATAACGTATAACGTATAACGTATAACGTAGAACGTAGAACGTACAACGTATAACATATAACGTATAACGTATAACGTATAACGTATAACGTATAACGTATAACGTATAACGTATAACGTATAACGTATAACGTATAACGTATAACGTATAACGTATAACGTATAACGTATAAAGTATAACGTATAACGTTTAACGTATAACGTATAACGTATAACGTATAACGTATAACGTATAACGTATAACGTATAACGTATAACGTATAACGTATAACGTATAACGTATAACGTATAACGTATAACGTATAACGTATAACGTATAACGTATAACGTATAACGTATAACGTATAACGTATAACGTATAACGTATAACGTATAACGTATAACGTATAACGTATAACGTATAACGTATGACGTATAACGTATAAAGTATAACGTATAACGTATAACGTATAACCTATGACGTATAACGTATAACGTATAACGTATAACGTATAACGTATAACGTATAAGGTATAACGTATAACATGTAACGTATAACGTATCACGTATAACGTATAACGTATAACGTATAACGTATATCGTATAACGTATAACGTATAACGTATAACGTATAACGTATAACGTATAACGTATAACGTATAACGTATAACGTATAACGTATAACGTAACACCTATAACGTATAAAGTATAACGTATAACGTACAACGTATAACGTATAACGTATAACGTATAACGTATAACGTATATCGTATAACGTATAACGTATAACGTATAACGTATAACGTATAACGTATAACGTATAACGTATAACGTCTAACGTATAACGTATAACGTATAACGTATAACGTATATCGTATAACGTATAACGTATAACGAATAACGTAAAACGTATAACGCATAATGTATAACGTATAACGTATAACGTATTACGTATAACCTATGACGTATAACGTATAACGTATAACGTATAACGTATAACGTATAACGTATAACGCATAACGTATAACGTATAACGTATGACGTATAACGTATGACGTATAACGTATAACGTATAACGTATAACATATAACGTATAACCTGTGACGTATAACGTATAACGTAAAACGTATAACGTATAATGTATAACGTATAACATGTAACGTATATCGTATAACGTATAACGTATAACGTATCACGTATAACGTATAACGTATAACGTATAACGTATATCGTATAACGTATAACGTATAACGTATAACGTATAACGTATAACGTATAACGTATAACGTATAACGTATAACGTATAAAGTATAACGTATAACGTTTAACGTATAACGTATAACGTATAACGTATAACGTATAACGTATAACGTATAACGTATAACGTATAACGTATAACGTATAACGTATAACGTATAACGTATAACGTATAACGTATAACGTATAACGTATAACGTATAACGTATGACGTATAACGTATAAAGTATAACGTATAACGTATAACGTATAACCTATGACGTATAACGTATATCGTATAACGTATAACGTATAACGTATAAGGTATAACGTATAACATGTAACGTATAACGTATAACGTATAACGTATAACGTATAACATGTAACGTATAGCGTATAACGTATAACGTCTAACGTATAACGTATAACGTATAACGTATAACGTATAACGTATAACGTATAACGTATAACGTATAACGTATAACGTATAACGTATAACGTATAACGTATAACGTATAACGTATAACGTAACACCTATAACGTATAAAGTATAACGTATAACGTACAACGTATAACGTATAACGTATAACGTATAACGTATAACGTATAACGTATAACGTATATCGTATAACGTATAACGTATAACGTATAACGTATAACTTGTAACGAAAAACGTATAACGAATAACGTAAAACGTATGAGGCATTACATGCTACGTATAAAGTATAACATTCAACGTAAAACGTATAACGTATAAGGTATAACGTTTAACGTGTAACGAAGAACGTATAAAGAATAACGTATAACGTATATCGTATAACGTACAACTTATAACGTATAACGTACAACGTATAACGTATAACGTATAACGTATAACGTATAACGTATAACGTATAACGTATAACGTATAACGTATAACGTATAACGTATAACGTATAACGTATAACGTATAACGTATAACGTATAACGTATAACGTATAACGTATAAAGTATAACGTATAACGTATAACGTATAACGTATAACGTATAACGTATAACGTAGAACGTACAACGTATAACATATAACGTATAATGTATAACGTATAACGTATAACGTATAACGTATAACGTATAACGTATAACGTATAACGTATAACGTATGACGTATAACGTATAACGTATAACGTTTAACGTATAACGTATAACGTATAACGTATAACGTATAACGTATAACGTATAACGTATAACGTATAGCGTATAAAGTATAACGTACAACGTATAACGTATAACGTATAACGTATAACGTATAACGTATAACATGTAACGTACAACGTATAACGTATAACGTATAACGTATAACGTATAACATGTAACGTACAACGTATAACGTATACCGTATAACGTATAACTAATAACGTATAACGTATAACGAATATCGTACAACGTATAACGCATAACGTATAACGTATAACGTATAACGTATAACGCATAACGTATAACGTATAACGTATAACGTATAACGTATAACGCATAACGTATAACGTATAACGTATAACCTATGACGTATAACGTATAACGTATAACGTATAACGTATAACGTATAACGTATAACGTATAACGTATAACGTATAACCTATGACGTATAACGTATAACGTATAACGTATAACATGTAATGTATAACGTATAACGTATAATGTATAGCGTATAACGTATAACGTATAACGTATAACGTACAACGTATAACGTATCACGTATAACGTATTACGAATAACGTATAACGTATAACGTATTACGTAGCACCTATAACGTATAAAGTATAACGTATAACGTATAACGTATAACGTATAACGTATAACGTATAACGTATAACGTATAACGTATATCGTATAACGTATAACGTATAACGTATAACGTATAACGTGTAACGAAGAACGTATAAAGAATAACGTATAACGTATATCGTATAACGTACAACTTATAACGTATAACGTACAACGTATAACGTATAACGTATAACGTATAACGTATAACGTATAACGTATAACGTATAACGTATAACGTATAACGTATAACGTATAACGTATAACGTATAACGTATAACGTATAACGTATAACGTATAAAGTATAACGTATAACGTATAACGTATAACGTATAACGTATAACGTAGAACGTACAACGTATAACATATAACGTATAACGTATAACGTATAACGTATAACGTATAACGTATAACGTATAACGTATAACGTATAACGTATAACGTATAACGTATAACGTATAACGTATAACGTATAAAGTATAACGTATAACGTTTAACGTATAACGTATAACGTATAACGTATAACGTATAACGTATAACGTATAACGTATAACGTATAACGTATAACGTATAACGTATAACGTATAACGTATAAGGTATAACGTATAACATGTAACGTATAACGTATCACGTGTAACGTATAACGTATAACGTGTAACGTATAACGTATATCGTATAACGTATAACGTATAACGTATAACGTATAACGTATAACGTATAACGTATAACGTATAACGTATAACGTATAACGTATAACGTATAACGTATAACGTATAACGTATAACGTATAACGTATAACGTATAACGTATAACGTATAACGTATAACGTATAACGTATAACGTATAACGTATAACGTATAACGTATAACGTATAACGTATAACGTATAACGTATAACGTATAACGTATAACGTATAACGTATAACGTATATCGTATAACGTATAACGTATAACGAATAACGTAAAACGTATAACGCATAATGTATAACGTATAACGTATAACGTATTACGTATAACCTATGACGTATAACGTATAACGTATAACGTATAACGTATAACGTATAACGTATAACGCATAACGTATAACGTATAACGTATGACGTATAACGTATGACGTATAACGTATAACGTATAACGTATAACGTATAGCGTATAACCTGTGACGTATAACGTATAACGTAAAACGTATAAAGTATAACGTATAACGTATAACGTATAACGTATAACGTATAACGTATAACCTATAACGTACAACTTATAACGTATAACGTACAACGTATAACGTAGAACGTATAACGTATAACGTATAACGTATAACGTATAACGTATAACGTATAACGTATAACGTATAACGTATAACGTATAACGTATAACGTATAACGTATAACGTATAAAGTATAACGTATAACGTATAACGTATAACGTATAACGTATAACGTATAACGTATAACGTATAACGTATAACGTATAACGTATAACGTATAACGTATATCGTATAACGTATAACGTATAACGAATAACGTAAAACGTATAACGCATAATGTATAACGTATAACGTATAACGTATTACGTATAACCTATGACGTATAACGTATAACGTATAACGTATAACGTATAACGTATAACGTATAACGTATAACGCATGACGTATAACGTATAACGTATGACGTATAACGTATGACGTATAACGTATAACGTATAACGTATAACGTATAACGTATAACCTGTGACGTATAACGTATAACGTAAAACGTATAACGTATAATGTATAACGTATATCGTATAACGTATAACGTATAACGTATAACGTATAACGTATAACGTATAACGTATAACGTATAACGTATAACGTATAACGTATAACGTATAACGTATAACGTATAACGTATAACGTATATCGTATAACGTATAACGTATAACGTATAACGTATAACGTATAACGTATAACGTATAACGTATAACGTATAACGTATAACGTATAACGTATAACGTATAACGTATAACGTATAACGTATAACGTATAACGTATAGCGTATAACGTATAACGTATAACGTATAACGTATAACGTATAACGTATAACGTATAACGCATAACGTATAACGCATAACGTATAACGCATAACGTATAACGTATAACGCATAACGTATAACGCATAACGTATAACGTATAACGTATAACGTATAACGTATAACGTATAACGTATAACGTATAACGTATAACGTATAACGTATAACGTATAACGTATAACGTATAACGTATAACGTATAACGTATAACGTATAACGTATAACGTATATCGTATAACGTATAACGTATAACGTATAACGTATAACTTGTAACGAAAAACGTATAACGAATAACGTAAAACGTATGACGCATTACATGCTACGTATAAAGTATAACATTCAACGTAAAACGTATAACGTATAACGTATAACGTATAACGTATAACGTATAAAGTATAACGTATAACGTAGAACGTACAACGTATAACATATAACGTATAACGTATAACGTATAACGTATAACGTATAACGTATAACGTATAACGTATAACGTATAACGTATAACGTATAACATATGACGTATAACGTATAACGTATAACGTATAACATGTAACGTACAACGTATAACGTATACCGTATAACGTATAACTAATAACGTATAACGTATAACGAATATCGTACAACGTATAACGCATAACGTATAACGTATAACGTATAACGTATAACGCATAACGTATAACGTATAACGTATAACCTATGACGTATAACGTATAACGTATAACGTATAACGTATAACGTATAACGTATAACGTATAACGTATAACGTATAACGTATAACGTATAACGTATAACGTATAACGTATAAAGTATAACGTATAACGTATAACGTATAACGTATAACGTATAACGTAGAACGTACAACGTATAACATATAACGTATAACGTATAACGTATAACGTATAACGTATAACGTATAACGTATAACGTATAACGTATAACGTATAACGTATAACGTATAACGTATAACGTATAACGTATAAAGTATAACGTATAACGTTTAACGTATAACGTATAACGTATAACGTATAACGTATAACGTATAACGTATAACGTATAACGTATAACGTATAACGTATAACGTATAACGTATAACGTATAACGTATAACGTATAACGTATAACGTATAACGTATAAGGTATAACGTATAACATGTAACGTATAACGTATCACGTGTAACGTATAACGTATAACGTGTAACGTATAACGTATATCGTATAACGTATATCGTATAACGTATAACGTATAACGAATAACGTAAAACGTATAACGCATAATGTATAACGTATAACGTATAACGTATTACGTATAACCTATGACGTATAACGTATAACGTATAACGTATAACGTATAACGTATAACGTATAACGCATAACGTATAACGTATAACGTATGACGTATAACGTATGACGTATAACGTATAACGTATAACGTATAACGTATAGCGTATAACCTGTGACGTATAACGTATAACGTAAAACGTATAACGTATAATGTATAACGTATATCGTATAACGTATAACGTATAACGTATAACGTATAACGTATAACGTATAACGTATAACGTATAACGTATAACGTATAACGTATAACGTATAACGTATAACGTATATCGTATAACGTATAACGTATAACGTATAACGTATAACGTATAACGTATAACGTATAACGTATAACGTATAACGTATAACGTATAACGTATAACGTATAACGTATAACGTATAACGTATAACGTATAACGTATAACGTATAACGTATAACGTATAACGTATAACGTATAGCGTATAACGCATAACGTATAACGCATAACGTATAACGTATAACGTATAACGTATAACGCATAACGTATAACGCATAACGTATAACGTATAACGTATAACGTATAACGTATAACGTATAACGTATAACGTATAACGTATAACGTATAACGTATAACGTATAACGTATAACGTATAACGTATAACGTATAACGTATAACGTATAACGTATAACGTATAACGTATAACGTATAACGTATAACGTATAACGTATAACGTATAACGTAACACCTATAACGTATAAAGTATAACGTATAACGTACAACGTATAACGTATAACGTATAACGTATAACGTATAACGTATATCGTATAACGTATAACGTATAACTTGTAACGAAAAACGTATAACGAATAACGTAAAACGTATGAGGCATTACATGCTACGTATAAAGTATAACATTCAACGTAAAACGTATAACGTATAACGTATAACGTTTAACGTGTAACGAAGAACGTATAACGTATAACGTATAACGTATATCGTATAACGTACAACTTATAACGTATAACGTATAACGTATAACGTATAACGTATAACGTATAACGTATAACGTATAACATGTAACGTACAACGTATAACGTATACCGTATAACGTATAACGTATAACGTATAACGTATAACGAATATCGTACAACGTATAACGCATAACGTATAACGTATAACGTATAACGTATAACGCATAACGTATAACGTATGACGTATAACGTATAACGTATAACGTATAAAGTATAACGTATAACGTATAACGTATAACGTATAACGTATAACGTATAACCTATAACGTACAACTTATAACGTATAACGTACAACGTATAACGTAGAACGTATAACGTATAACGTATAACGTATAACGTATAACGTATAACGTATAACGTATAACGCATGACGTATAACGTATAACGTATGACGTATAACGTATGACGTATAACGTATAACGTATAACGTATAACGTATAACGTATAACCTGTGACGTATAACGTATAACGTAAAACGTATAACGTATAATGTATAACGTATATCGTATAACGTATAACGTATAACGTATAACGTATAACGTATAACGTATAACGTATAACGTATAACGTATAACGTATAACGTATAACGTATAACGTATAACGTATAACGTATAACGTATATCGTATAACGTATAACGTATAACGTATAACGTATAACGTATAACGTATAACGTATAACGTATAACGTATAACGTATAACGTATAACGTATAACGTATAACGTATAACGTATAACGTATAACGTATAGCGTATAACGTATAACGTATAACGTATAACGTATAACGTATAACGTATAACGTATAACGCATAACGTATAACGCATAACGTATAACGCATAACGTATAACGTATAACGCATAACGTATAACGCATAACGTATAACGTATAACGTATAACGTATAACGTATAACGTATAACGTATAACGTATAACGTATAACGTATAACGTATAACGTATAACGTATAACGTATAACGTATAACGTATAACGTATAACGTATAACGTATAACGTATAACGTATATCGTATAACGTATAACGTATAACGTATAACGTATAACTTGTAACGAAAAACGTATAACGAATAACGTAAAACGTATGACGCATTACATGCTACGTATAAAGTATAACATTCAACGTAAAACGTATAACGTATAACGTATAACGTATAACGTATAACGTATAAAGTATAACGTATAACGTAGAACGTACAACGTATAACATATAACGTATAACGTATAACGTATAACGTATAACGTATAACGTATAACGTATAACGTATAACGTATAACGTATAACGTATAACATATGACGTATAACGTATAACGTATAACGTATAACATGTAACGTACAACGTATAACGTATACCGTATAACGTATAACTAATAACGTATAACGTATAACGAATATCGTACAACGTATAACGCATAACGTATAACGTATAACGTATAACGTATAACGCATAACGTATAACGTATAACGTATAACCTATGACGTATAACGTATAACGTATAACGTATAACGTATAACGTATAACGTATAACGTATAACGTATAACGTATAACGTATAACGTATAACGTATAACGTATAAAGTATAACGTATAACGTATAACGTATAACGTATAACGTATAACGTAGAACGTACAACGTATAACATATAACGTATAACGTATAACGTATAACGTATAACGTATAACGTATAACGTATAACGTATAACGTATAACGTATAACGTATAACGTATAACGTATAACGTATAACGTATAAAGTATAACGTATAACGTTTAACGTATAACGTATAACGTATAACGTATAACGTATAACGTATAACGTATAACGTATAACGTATAACGTATAACGTATAACGTATAACGTATAACGTATAACGTATAACGTATAACGTATAACGTATAACGTATAAGGTATAACGTATAACATGTAACGTATAACGTATCACGTGTAACGTATAACGTATAACGTGTAACGTATAACGTATATCGTATAACGTATAACGTATAACGTATAACGTATAACGTATAACGTATAACGTATAACGTATAACGTATAACGTATAACGTATAACGTATAACGTATAACGTATAGCGTATAACGTATAACGTATAACGTATAACGTATAACGTATAACGTATAACGTATAACGCATAACGTATAACGCATAACGTATAACGCATAACGTATAACGTATAACGCATAACGTATAACGCATAACGTATAACGTATAACGTATAACGTATAACGTATAACGTATAACGTATAACGTATAACGTATAACGTATAACGTATAACGTATAACGTATAACGTATAACGTATAACGTATAACGTATAACGTATAACGTATAACGTATAACGTATAACGTATAAAGTATAACGTATAACGTTTAACGTATAACGTATAACGTATAACGTATAACGTATAACGTATAACGTATAACGTATAACGTATAACGTATAACGTATAACGTATAACGTATAACGTATAACGTATAACGTATAACGTATAACGTATAACGTATAACGTATAAGGTATAACGTATAACATGTAACGTATAACGTATCACGTGTAACGTATAACGTATAACGTGTAACGTATAACGTATATCGTATAACGTATAACGTATAACGTATAACGTATAACGTATAACGTATAACGTATAACGTATAACGTATAACGTATAACGTATAACGTATAACGTATAACGTATAACGTATAACGTATAACGTATAACGTATAACGTATAACGTATAACGTATAACGTATAACGTATAACGTATAACGTATAACGTATAACGTATAACGTATAACGTATAACGTATAACGTATAACGTATAACGTATAACGTATATCGTATAACGTATAACGTATAACGAATAACGTAAAACGTATAACGCATAATGTATAACGTATAACGTATAACGTATTACGTATAACCTATGACGTATAACGTATAACGTATAACGTATAACGTATAACGTATAACGTATAACGCATAACGTATAACGTATAACGTATGACGTATAACGTATGACGTATAACGTATAACGTATAACGTATAACGTATAACGTATAACCTGTGACGTATAACGTATAACGTAAAACGTATAACGTATAATGTATAACGTATATCGTATAACGTATAACGTATAACGTATAACGTATAACGTATAACGTATAACGTATAACGTATAACGTATAACGTATAACGTATAACGTATAACGTATAACGTATATCGTATAACGTATAACGTATAACGTATAACGTATAACGTATAACGTATAACGTATAACGTATAACGTATAACGTATAACGTATAACGTATAACGTATAACGTATAACGTATAACGTATAACGTATAACGTATAACGTATAACGTATAACGTATAACGTATAACGTATAGCGTATAACGCATAACGTATAACGCATAACGTATAACGTATAACGTATAACGTATAACGTATAACGCATAACGTATAACGCATAACGTATAACGTATAACGTATAACGTATAACGTATAACGTATAACGTATAACGTATAACGTATAACGTATAACGTATAACGTATAACGTATAACGTATAACGTATAACGTATAACGTATAACGTATAACGTATAACGTATAACGTATAACGTATAACGTAACACCTATAACGTATAAAGTATAACGTATAACGTACAACGTATAACGTATAACGTATAACGTATAACGTATAACGTATATCGTATAACGTATAACGTATAACGTATAACGTATAACTTGTAACGAAAAACGTATAACGAATAACGTAAAACGTATGAGGCATTACATGCTACGTATAAAGTATAACATTCAACGTAAAACGTATAACGTATAACGTATAACGTTTAACGTGTAACGAAGAACGTATAACGTATAACGTATAACGTATATCGTATAACGTACAACTTATAACGTATAACGTATAACGTATAACGTATAACGTATAACGTATAACGTATAACGTATAACATGTAACGTACAACGTATAACGTATACCGTATAACGTATAACGTATAACGTATAACGTATAACGAATATCGTACAACGTATAACGCATAACGTATAACGTATAACGTATAACGTATAACGCATAACGTATAACGTATGACGTATAACGTATAACGTATAACGTATAAAGTATAACGTATAACGTATAACGTATAACGTATAACGTATAACGTATAACCTATAACGTACAACTTATAACGTATAACGTACAACGTATAACGTAGAACGTATAACGTATAACGTATAACGTATAACGTATAACGTATAACGTATAACGTATAACGTATAACGTATAACGTATAACGTATAACGTATAACGTATAACGTATAAAGTATAACGTATAACGTATAACGTATAACGTATAACGTATAACGTATAACGTATAACGTATAACGTATAACGTATAACGTATAACGTATAACGTATAACGTATAACGTATATCGTATAACGTATAACGTATAACGAATAACGTAAAACGTATAACGCATAATGTATAACGTATAACGTATAACGTATTACGTATAACCTATGACGTATAACGTATAACGTATAACGTATAACGTATAACGTATAACGTATAACGTATAACGCATGACGTATAACGTATAACGTATGACGTATAACGTATGACGTATAACGTATAACGTATAACGTATAACGTATAACGTATAACGTACAACGTATAACGTAGAACGTATAACGTATAACGTATAACGTATAACGTATAACGTATAACGTATAACGTATAACGTATAACGTATAACGTATAACGTATAACGTATAACGTATAACGTATAAAGTATAACGTATAACGTATAACGTATAACGTATAACGTATAACGTATAACGTATAACGTATAACGTATAACGTATAACGTATAACGTATAACGTATATCGTATAACGTATAACGTATAACGAATAACGTAAAACGTATAACGCATAATGTATAACGTATAACGTATAACGTATTACGTATAACCTATGACGTATAACGTATAACGTATAACGTATAACGTATAACGTATAACGTATAACGTATAACGCATGACGTATAACGTATAACGTATGACGTATAACGTATGACGTATAACGTATAACGTATAACGTATAACGTATAACGTATAACCTGTGACGTATAACGTATAACGTAAAACGTATAACGTATAATGTATAACGTATATCGTATAACGTATAACGTATAACGTATAACGTATAACGTATAACGTATAACGTATAACGTATAACGTATAACGTATAACGTATAACGTATAACGTATAACGTATAACGTATAACGTATATCGTATAACGTATAACGTATAACGTATAACGTATAACGTATAACGTATAACGTATAACGTATAACGTATAACGTATAACGTATAACGTATAACGTATAACGTATAACGTATAACGTATAACGTATAACGTATAACGTATAACGTATAACGTATAACGTATAACGTATAACGTATAACGTATAACGTATAACGTATAACGTATAACGCATAACGTATAACGCATAACGTATAACGTATAACGTATAACGTATAACGCATAACGTATAACGTATAACGTATAACGTATAACGTATAACGTATAACGTATAACGTATAACGTATAACGTATAACGTATAACGTATAACGTATAACGTATAACGTATAACGTATAACGTATAACGTATAACGTATAACGTATAACGTATAACGTATAACGTATAACGTATAACGTATAACGTAACACCTATAACGTATAAAGTATAACGTATAACGTACAACGTATAACGTATAACGTATAACGTATAACGTATAACGTATATCGTATAACGTATAACGTATAACGTATAACGTATAACGTATAACTTGTAACGAAAAACGTATAACGAATAACGTAAAACGTATGAGGCATTACATGCTACGTATAAAGTATAACATTCAACGTAAAACGTATAACGTATAACGTATAACGTTTAACGTGTAACGAAGAACGTATAACGTATAACGTATAACGTATATCGTATAACGTACAACTTATAACGTATAACGTATAACGTATAACGTATAACGTATAACGTATAACGTATAACGTATAACATGTAACGTACAACGTATAACGTATACCGTATAACGTATAACGTATAACGTATAACGTATAACGAATATCGTACAACGTATAACGCATAACGTATAACGTATAACGTATAACGTATAACGCATAACGTATAACGTATGACGTATAACGTATAACGTATAACGTATAAAGTATAACGTATAACGTATAACGTATAACGTATAACGTATAACGTATAACCTATAACGTACAACTTATAACGTATAACGTACAACGTATAACGTAGAACGTATAACGTATAACGTATAACGTATAACGTATAACGTATAACGTATAACGTATAACGTATAACGTATAACGTATAACGTATAACGTATAACGTATAACGTATAAAGTATAACGTATAACGTATAACGTATAACGTATAACGTATAACGTATAACGTATAACGTATAACGTATAACGTATAACGTATAACGTATAACGTATAACGTATAACGTATGACGTATAACGTATAACGTATAACGTATAACGTATAACGTATAACGTATAACCTATGACGTATAACGTATAACGTATAACGTATAACATGTAACGTACAACGTATAACGTATACCGTATAACGTATAACTAATAACGTATAACGTATAACGAATATCGTACAACGTATAACGCATAACGTATAACGTATAACGTATAACGTATAACGCATAACGTATAACGTATAACGTATAACCTATGACGTATAACGTATAACGTATAACGTATAACGTATAACGTATAACGTATAACGTATAACCTATGACGTATAACGTATAACGTATAACGTATAACATGTAATGTATAACGTATCACGTATAATGTATAGCGTATAACGTATAACGTATAACGTATAACGTACAACGTATAACGTATCACGTATAACGTATTACGAATAACGTATAACGTATAACGTATAACGTAACACCTATAACGTATAAAGTATAACGTATAACGTATAACGTATAACGTATAACGTATAACGTATAACGTATAACGTATAACGTATATCGTATAACGTATAACGTATAACGTATAACGTATAACTTGTAACGAAAAACGTATAACGAATAACGTAAAACGTATGACGCATTACATGCTACGTATAAAGTATAACATTCAACGTAAAACGTATAACGTATAGCGTATAACGTATAACGTATAACGTATAAAGTATAACGTATAACGTAGAACGTACAACGTATAACATATAACGTATAACGTATAACGTATAACGTATAACGTATAACGTATAACGTATAACATGTAACGTACAACGTATAACGTATACCGTATAACGTATAACGTATAACGTATAACGTATAACGTATAACGTATAACGTATAACGTATAACGTATAACGTATAACGTATAACGTATAACGTATAACGTATAACGTATAACGTATAACGTATAACGTATAACGTATAACGTATAACGTATAACGTATAACGTATAACGTATAACGTATAACGTATAACGTATAACGTATAACGTATAACGTATAACGTATAACGTATAACGTATAACGTATAACGTATAACGTATAACGTATAACGTATAACGTATAACGTAACACCTATAACGTATAAAGTATAACGTATAACGTACAACGTATAACGTATAACGTATAACGTATAACGTATAACGTATATCGTATAACGTATAACGTATAACGTATAACGTATAACTTGTAACGAAAAACGTATAACGAATAACGTAAAACGAATAACGTAAAACGTATGAGGCATTACATGCTACGTATAAAGTATAACATTCAACGTAAAACGTATAACGTATAACGTATAACGTTTAACGTGTAACGAAGAACGTATAACGTATAACGTATAACGTATATCGTATAACGTACAACTTATAACGTATAACGTATAACGTATAACGTATAACGTATAACGTATAACGTATAACGTATAACATGTAACGTACAACGTATAACGTATACCGTATAACGTATAACGTATAACGTATAACGTATAACGAATATCGTACAACGTATAACGCATAACGTATAACGTATAACGTATAACGTATAACGCATAACGTATAACGTATGACGTATAACGTATAACGTATAACGTATAAAGTATAACGTATAACGTATAACGTATAACGTATAACGTATAACGTATAACCTATAACGTACAACTTATAACGTATAACGTACAACGTATAACGTAGAACGTATAACGTATAACGTATAACGTATAACGTATAACGTATAACGTATAACGTATAACGTATAACGTATAACGTATAACGTATAACGTATAACGTATAACGTATAAAGTATAACGTATAACGTATAACGTATAACGTATAACGTATAACGTATAACGTATAACGTATAACGTATAACGTATAACGTATAACGTATAACGTATAACGTATGACGTATAACGTATAACGTATAACGTATAACGTATAACGTATAACGTATAACCTATGACGTATAACGTATAACGTATAACGTATAACATGTAACGTACAACGTATAACGTATACCGTATAACGTATAACTAATAACGTATAACGTATAACGAATATCGTACAACGTATAACGCATAACGTATAACGTATAACGTATAACGTATAACGCATAACGTATAACGTATAACGTATAACCTATGACGTATAACGTATAACGTATAACGTATAACGTATAACGTATAACGTATAACGTATAACCTATGACGTATAACGTATAACGTATAACGTATAACATGTAATGTATAACGTATCACGTATAATGTATAGCGTATAACGTATAACGTATAACGTATAACGTACAACGTATAACGTATCACGTATAACGTATTACGAATAACGTATAACGTATAAAGTATAACGTAACACCTATAACGTATAAAGTATAACGTATAACGTATAACGTATAACGTATAACGTATAACGTATAACGTATAACGTATAACGTATATCGTATAACGTATAACGTATAACGTATAACGTATAGCTTGTAACGAAAAACGTATAACGAATAACGTAAAACGTATGACGCATTACATGCTACGTATAAAGTATAACATTCAACGTAAAACGTATAACGTATAACGTATAACGTATAACGTATAACGTATAAAGTATAACGTATAACGTAGAACGTACAACGTATAACATATAACGTATAAAGAATAACGTATAACGTATAACCTATAACGTACAACTTATAACGTATAACGTACAACGTATAACGTAGAACGTATAACGTATAACGTATAACGTATAACGTATAACGTATAACGTATAACGTATAACGTATAACGTATAACGTATAACGTATAACGTATAACGTATAACGTATAAAGTATAACGTATAACGTATAACGTATAACGTATAACGTATAACGTATAACGTATAACGTATAACGTATAACGTATAACGTATAACGTATAACGTATAACGTATAACCTATGACGTATAACGTATAACGTATAACGTATAACATGTAATGTATAACGTATAACGTATAATGTATAGCGTATAACGTATAACGTATAACGTATAACGTACAACGTATAACGTATCACGTATAACTTATTACGAATAACGTATAACTTGTAACGAAAAACGTATAACGTATAACGTATAACGTATAACGTATAACGTATAACGTATAACGTATAACGTATAACGTATAACGTATAACGTATAACGTATAACGTATAACGTATAACGTATAACGTATAACGTATAACGTATAACGTATAACGTATAACGTATAACGTATAACGTATAACGTATAACGTATAACGTATAACGTATAACGTATAACGTATAACGTATAACGTATAACGTCTAACGTATAACGTATAACGTATAACGTATAACGTATAACGTATAACGTATAACGTATAACGTATAACGTATATCGTATAACGTATAACGTATAACGTATAACGTATAACGTATAACGTATAACGTATAACGTATAACGTATAACGTATAACGTATAACGTATAACGTATAACGTATAACGTATAACGTATAACGTATAACGTATAACGTATAACGTATAACGTATAACGTATAACGTATAACGTATAACGTATAACGTATAACGTATAACGTATAACGTATAACGTATAACGTATAACGTATAAAGTATAACGTATAACGTATAACGTATAACGTATAACGTATAACGTAGAACGTACAACGTATAACATATAACGTATAACGTATAACGTATAACGTATAACGTATAACGTATGACGTATAACGTATAAAGTATAACGTATAACGTATAACGTATAACCTATGACGTATAACGTATAACGTATAACGTATAACGTATAACGTATAACGTATAAGGTATAACGTATAACATGTAACGTACAACGTATCACGTATAACGTATAACGTATAACGTATAACGTATAACGTATATCGTATAACGTATAACGTATAACGTATAACGTATAACGTATAACGTATAACGTATAACGTATAACGTATAACGTATAACGTATAACGTATAACGTATAACGTATAACGTATAACGTATAACGTATAACGTATAAAGTATAACGTATAACGTATAACGTATAACGTATAACGTATAACATAGAACGTACAACGTATAACATATAACGTATAACGTATAACGTATAACGTATAACGTATAACGTATAACGTATAACGTATAACGTATAACGTATAACGTATAACGTATAAAGTATAACGTATAACGTATAACGTTTAACGTATAACGTATAACGTATAACGTATAACGTATAACGTATAACGTATAACGTATAACGTATAACGTATAACGTATAACGTATAACGTATAACGTATAACGTATAACGTATAACGTATAACGTATAACGTATAACGTATAACGTATAACGTATAACGTATAACGTATAACGTCTAACGTATAACGTATAACGTATAACGTATAACGTATATCGTATAACGTATAACGTATAACGAATAACGTAAAACGTATAACGCATAATGTATAACGTATAACGTATAACGTATTACGTATAACCTATGACGTATAACGTATAACGTATAACGTATAACGTATAACGTATAACGTATAACGCATAACGTATAACGTATAACGTATGACGTATAACGTATGACGTATAACGTATAACGTATAACGTATAACATATAACGTATAACCTGTGACGTATAACGTATAACGTAAAACGTATAACGTATAATGTATAACGTATAACATGTAACGTATAGCGTATAACGTATAACGTATAACGTATAACGTATAACGTATAACGTATAACGTATAACGTATAACGTATAACGTATAACGTATAACGTATAACGTATAACGTATAACGTATAACGTATAACGTATAACGTATAACGTATAACGTATAACGTATAACGTATAACGTATAACGTATAACGTAACACCTATAACGTATAAAGTATAACGTATAACGTACAACGTATAACGTATAACGTATAACGTATAACGTATAACGTATAACGTATAACGTATAACGTATAACGTATAACGTATAACGTATAACGTATAACGTATAACGTATAAAGTATAACGTATAACGTATAACGTATAACGTATAACGTATAACGTATAACGTATAACGTATAACGTATAACGTATAACGTATAACGTATGACGTATAACGTATAACGTATAACGTATAACGTATAACGTATAACCTATGACGTATAACGTATAACGTATAACGTATAACATGTAACGTACAACGTATAACGTATACCGTATAACGTATAACTAATAACGTATAACGTATAACGAATATCGTACAACGTATAACGCATAACGTATAACGTATAACGTATAACGTATAACGTATAACGCATAACGTATAACGTATAACGTATAACCTATGACGTATAACGTATAACGTATAACGTATAACGTATAACGTATAACGTATAACGTATAACCTATGACGTATAACGTATAACGTATAACGTATAACATGTAATGTATAACGTATAACGTATAATGTATAGCGTATAACGTATAACGTATAACGTATAACGTACAACGTATAACGTATCACGTATAACGTATTACGAATAACGTATAACGTATAACGTATAACGTAGCACCTATAACGTATAAAGTATAACGTATAACGTATAACGTATAACGTATAACGTATAACGTATAACGTATAACGTATAACGTATAACGTATATCGTATAACGTATAACGTATAACGTATAACGTATAACGTATATCGTATAACGTATAACGTATAACGTATAACGTATAACGTATAACGTATAACGTATAACGTATAACGTATAACGTATAACGTATAACGTATAACGTATAACGTATAACGTATAACGTATAACGTATAACGTATAAAGTATAACGTATAACGTATAACGTATAACGTATAACGTATAACATAGAACGTACAACGTATAACATATAACGTATAACGTATAACGTATAACGTATAACGTATAACGTATAACGTATAACGTATAACGTATAACGTATAACGTATAACGTATAAAGTATAACGTATAACGTATAACGTTTAACGTATAACGTATAACGTATAACGTATAACGTATAACGTATAACGTATAACGTATAACGTATAACGTATAACGTATAACGTATAACGTATAACGTATAACGTATAACGTATAACGTATAACGTATAACGTATAACGTATAACGTATAACGTATAACGTCTAACGTATAACGTATAACGTATAACGTATAACGTATATCGTATAACGTATAACGTATAACGAATAACGTAAAACGTATAACGCATAATGTATAACGTATAACGTATAACGTATTACGTATAACCTATGACGTATAACGTATAACGTATAACGTATAACGTATAACGTATAACGTATAACGCATAACGTATAACGTATAACGTATGACGTATAACGTATGACGTATAACGTATAACGTATAACGTATAACATATAACGTATAACCTGTGACGTATAACGTATAACGTAAAACGTATAACGTATAATGTATAACGTATAACATGTAACGTATAGCGTATAACGTATAACGTATAACGTATAACGTATAACGTATAACGTATAACGTATAACGTATAACGTATAACGTATAACGTATAACGTATAACGTATAACGTATAACGTATAACGTATAACGTATAACGTATAACGTATAACGTATAACGTATAACGTATAACGTATAACGTATAACGTATAACGTAACACCTATAACGTATAAAGTATAACGTATAACGTACAACGTATAACGTATAACGTATAACGTATAACGTATAACGTATAACGTATATCGTATAACGTATAACGTATAACGTATAACGTATAGCTTGTAACGAAAAACGTATAACGAATAACGTAAAACGTATGAGGCATTACATGCTACGTATAAAGTATAACATTCAACGTAAAACGTATAACGTATAACGTATAACGTTTAACGTGTAACGAAGAACGTGTAAAGAATAACGTATAACGTATATCGTATAACGTACAACTTATAACGTATAACGTACAACGTATAACGTATAACGTATAACGTATAACGTATAACGTATAACGTATAACGTATAACGTATAACGTAGAACGTACAACGTATAACATATAACGTATAATGTATAACGTATAACGTATAACGTATAACGTATAACGTATAACGTATAACGTATAACGTATAATGTATGACGTATAACGTATAACGTATAACGTTTAACGTATAACGTATAACGTATAACGTATAACGTATAACGTATAACGTATAACATATAACGTATAACGTATAAAGTATAACGTATAACGTATAACGTATAACGTATAACGTATAACGTATAACATGTAACGTACAACGTATAACGTATAACGTATAACGTATAACGTATAACGTATAACGTATGACGTATAACGTATAACGTATAACGTATAACGTATAACGTATAACCTATGACGTATAACGTATAACGTATAACGTATAACATGTAACGTACAACGTATAACGTATACCGTATAACGTATAACTAATAACGTATAACGTATAACGAATATCGTACAACGTATAACGCATAACGTATAACGTATAACGTATAACGTATAACGTATAACGCATAACGTATAACGTATAACGTATAACCTATGACGTATAACGTATAACGTATAACGTATAACGTATAACGTATAACGTATAACGTATAACCTATGACGTATAACGTATAACGTATAACGTATAACATGTAATGTATAACGTATAACGTATAATGTATAGCGTATAACGTATAACGTATAACGTATAACGTACAACGTATAACGTATCACGTATAACGTATTACGAATAACGTATAACGTATAACGTATAACGTAGCACCTATAACGTATAAAGTATAACGTATAACGTATAACGTATAACGTATAACGTATAACGTATAACGTATAACGTATAACGTATAACGTATAACGTATATCGTATAACGTATAACGTATAACGTATAACGTATAACGTGTAACGAAGAACGTATAAAGAATAACGTATAACGTATATCGTATAACGTACAACTTATAACGTATAACGTACAACGTATAACGTATAACGTATAACGTATAACGTATAACGTATAACGTATAACGTATAACGTATAACGTATAACGTATAACGTATAACGTATAAGGTATAACGTATAACATGTAACGTATAACGTATCACGTATAACGTATAACGTATAACGTATAACGTATAACGTATATCGTATAACGTATAACGTATAACGTATAACGTATAACGTATAACGTATAAGGTATAACGTATAACATGTAACGTATAACGTATCACGTATAACGTATAACGTATAACGTATAATGTATAACGTATAACATGTAACGTATAGCGTATAACGTATAACGTATAACGTATAACGTATAACGTATAACGCATAACGTATAACGTATAACGTATAACGTATAACGTATAACGCATAACGTATAACGTATAACGTATAACCTATGACGTATAACGTATAACGTATAACGTATAACGTATAACGTATAACGTATAACGTATAACGTATAACGTATAACGTATAAAGTATAACGTATAACGTATAACGTAAAACGTATAACGTATAACGTAGAACGTACAACGTATAACATATAACGTATAACGTATAACGTATAACGTATAACGTATAACGTATAACGTATAACGTATAACGTATAACGTATAACGTATAACGTATAACGTATAAAGTATAACGTATAACGTTTAACGTATAACGTATAACGTATAACGTATAACGTATAACGTATAACGTATAACGTATAACGTATAACGTATAACGTATAACGTATAACGTATAACGTATAACGTATAACGTATAACGTATAACGTATAACGTATAAGGTATAACGTATAACATGTAACGTATAACGTATCACGTATAACGTATAACGTATAACGTATAACGTATAACGTATATCGTATAACGTATAACGTATAACGTATAACGTATAACGTATAACGTATAACGTATAACGTGTAACGTATAACGTATAACGTATAAAGTATAACGTATAACGTATAACGTATAACGTATAACGTATAACATAGAACGTACAACGTATAACATATAACGTATAACGTATAACGTATAACGTATAACGTATAACGTATAACGTATAACGTATAACGTATAACGTATAACGTATAACGTATAAAGTATAACGTATAACGTATAACGTTTAACGTATAACGTATAACGTATAACGTATAACGTATAACGTATAACGTATAACGTATAACGTATAACGTATAACGTATAACGTATAACGTATAACGTATAACGTATAACGTATAACGTATAACGTATAACGTATAACGTATAACGTATAACGTATAACGTCTAACGTATAACGTATAACGTATAACGTATAACGTATATCGTATAACGTATAACGTATAACGAATAACGTAAAACGTATAACGCATAATGTATAACGTATAACGTATAACGTATTACGTATAACCTATGACGTATAACGTATAACGTATAACGTATAACGTATAACGTATAACGTATAACGCATAACGTATAACGTATAACGTATGACGTATAACGTATGACGTATAACGTATAACGTATAACGTATAACATATAACGTATAACCTGTGACGTATAACGTATAACGTAAAACGTATAACGTATAATGTATAACGTATAACATGTAACGTATAGCGTATAACGTATAACGTATAACGTATAACGTATAACGTATAACGTATAACGTATAACGTATAACGTATAACGTATAACGTATAACGTATAACGTATAACGTATAACGTATAACGTATAACGTATAACGTATAACGTATAACGTATAACGTATAACGTATAACGTATAACGTATAACGTATAACGTAACACCTATAACGTATAAAGTATAACGTATAACGTACAACGTATAACGTATAACGTATAACGTATAACGTATAACGTATAACGTATATCGTATAACGTATAACGTATAACGTATAACGTATAACTTGTAACGAAAAACGTATAACGAATAACGTAAAACGTATGAGGCATTACATGCTACGTATAAAGTATAACATTCAACGTAAAACGTATAACGTATAACGTATAACGTTTAACGTGTAACGAAGAACGTGTAAAGAATAACGTATAACGTATATCGTATAACGTACAACTTATAACGTATAACGTACAACGTATAACGTATAACGTATAACGTATAACGTATAACGTATAACGTATAACGTATAACGTATAACGTAGAACGTACAACGTATAACATATAACGTATAATGTATAACGTATAACGTATAACGTATAACGTATAACGTATAACGTATAACGTATAACGTATAATGTATGACGTATAACGTATAACGTATAACGTTTAACGTATAACGTATAACGTATAACGTATAACGTATAACGTATAACGTATAACATATAACGTATAACGTATAAAGTATAACGTATAACGTATAACGTATAACGTATAACGTATAACGTATAACATGTAACGTACAACGTATAACGTATAACGTATAACGTATAACGTATAACGTATAACGTATGACGTATAACGTATAACGTATAACGTATAACGTATAACGTATAACCTATGACGTATAACGTATAACGTATAACGTATAACATGTAACGTACAACGTATAACGTATACCGTATAACGTATAACTAATAACGTATAACGTATAACGAATATCGTACAACGTATAACGCATAACGTATAACGTATAACGTATAACGTATAACGTATAACGCATAACGTATAACGTATAACGTATAACCTATGACGTATAACGTATAACGTATAACGTATAACGTATAACGTATAACGTATAACGTATAACCTATGACGTATAACGTATAACGTATAACGTATAACATGTAATGTATAACGTATAACGTATAATGTATAGCGTATAACGTATAACGTATAACGTATAACGTACAACGTATAACGTATCACGTATAACGTATTACGAATAACGTATAACGTATAACGTATAACGTAGCACCTATAACGTATAAAGTATAACGTATAACGTATAACGTATAACGTATAACGTATAACGTATAACGTATAACGTATAACGTATAACGTATAACGTATATCGTATAACGTATAACGTATAACGTATAACGTATAACGTGTAACGAAGAACGTATAAAGAATAACGTATAACGTATATCGTATAACGTACAACTTATAACGTATAACGTACAACGTATAACGTATAACGTATAACGTATAACGTATAACGTATAACGTATAACGTATAACGTATAACGTATAACGTATAACGTATAACGTATAAGGTATAACGTATAACATGTAACGTATAACGTATCACGTATAACGTATAACGTATAACGTATAACGTATAACGTATATCGTATAACGTATAACGTATAACGTATAACGTATAACGTATAACGTATAAGGTATAACGTATAACATGTAACGTATAACGTATCACGTATAACGTATAACGTATAACGTATAATGTATAACGTATAACATGTAACGTATAGCGTATAACGTATAACGTATAACGTATAACGTATAACGTATAACGCATAACGTATAACGTAAAACGTATAACGTATAACGTATAACGCATAACGTATAACGTATAACGTATAACCTATGACGTATAACGTATAACGTATAACGTATAACGTATAACGTATAACGTATAACGTATAACGTATAACGTATAACGTATAAAGTATAACGTATAACGTATAACGTAAAACGTATAACGTATAACGTAGAACGTACAACGTATAACATATAACGTATAACGTATAACGTATAACGTATAACGTATAACGTATAACGTATAACGTATAACGTATAACGTATAACGTATAACGTATAACGTATAAAGTATAACGTATAACGTTTAACGTATAACGTATAACGTATAACGTATAACGTATAACGTATAACGTATAACGTATAACGTATAACGTATAACGTATAACGTATAACGTATAACGTATAACGTATAACGTATAACGTATAACGTATAACGTATAACGTATAAGGTATAACGTATAACATGTAACGTATAACGTATCACGTATAACGTATAACGTATAACGTATAACGTATAACGTATATCGTATAACGTATAACGTATAACGTATAACGTATAACGTATAACGTATAACGTATAACGTATAACGTATAACGTATAACGTATAACGTATAACGTATAACGTATAACGTATAACGTATAACGTATAACGTATAACGTATAACGTATAACGTATAACGTATAACGTATAACGTATAACGTATAACGTATAACGTATAACGTCTAACGTATAACGTATAACGTATAACGTATAACGTATATCGTATAACGTATAACGTATAACGAATAACGTAAAACGTATAACGCATAATGTATAACGTATAACGTATAACGTATTACGTATAACCTATGACGTATAACGTATAACGTATAACGTATAACGTATAACGTATAACGTATAACGCATAACGTATAAACGTATAACGTATGACGTATAACGTATGACGTATAACGTATAACGTATAACGTATAACATATAACGTATAACCTGTGACGTATAACGTATAACGTAAAACGTATAACGTATAATGTATAACGTATAACATGTAACGTATATCGTATAACGTATAACGTATAACGTATATCGTATAACGTATAACGTATAACGTATAACGTATATCGTATAACGTATAACGTATAAACGTATAACGTACAACGTATAACGTATAACGTATAACGTATAACGTATAACGTATAACGTATAACGTATAACGTATAACGTAGAACGTACAACGTATACATATAACGTATAATGTATAACGTATAACGTATAACGTATAACGTATAACGTATAACGTATAACGTATAACGTATAATGTATGAAGTATAACGTATAACGTATAACGTTTAACGTATAACGTATAACGTATAACGTATAACGTATAACGTATAACGTATAACATATAACGTATAACGTATAAAGTAGAACGTATAACGTATAACGTATAACGTATACGTATAACGTATAACATGTAACGTACAACGTATACCGATAACGTATACGTATAACGTATACGTATATCGTATGACGTATAACGTAAAACGTATAACTATAACGTATAACGTATAACCTATGGGCGTATAACGTATAACGTATAACGTATAACAGTAACCTACAACGTATAACGTTACCGTATAACGTATAACTATAACGTATAACGTTTAACGAATATCGTACAACGTATAACGCATAACGTATACGTATAACGTATAACTGTACGCATAACGTATAACGTATAAACGTATAACCTATGACGTATAACGTATAACGTTAACGTATAACGTAAAACGTATAACGTATAACGTAAACCTATGACGATAAAACGTATAACGTATAACGTATAACAATGTAATTGTATAACCCGTATATAACGTAATGTATAGCGTATAACGTATAACGTATAACGTATAACGTACACGTATAACGTATCCACGTATAACGTATTACGAATAACGTATAACGTATAACGTATAACGTAGCACCTATAACGTATAAAGTATATCGTATAAACGTATAACGTATCACGTATAACGTATAACGGATAACGTATAACGTATAACGTTAACGTATATCGTATAAACGTATAAGTATAACGTATAACGTATAACGTGTAACGAAGAACGTAAAAGAATAACGTATAACGTATATCGTATAACGTACAACTTATAACGTATAACGTCACAACGATATCGTATAACGAATAACGAAAACGTATAACGTATAACGTATAACGTATAACGGATAACGTATAACGTATATCGGATAACGTATAACGTATACCGTATACGTATAACGTATAAAGTATAACGTATAACGTAGAACGTAAGGAAACGTATAACGTATAAGTAGAAAGCGTACAACGTATAACATATAACGTATAACGGTATACGTATAACGTATAACGTATAACGTAAACGTATAACGTATAACGTATACAGCTTAAAACGTATAACGTATAACGTATAACGGTATAAGAGTATAACGTATAACGTTTAACGTATAACGTAATACGTATAAGATAACGTATAAGTATAACGTATAACGTATAACGTATATCGTATAACGTATAACGTATAACGTTAACGTATAACGTATAACGTATAACGTATAAGGTATAACGTATAAGGTATAACGTAGAACATGTAACGTATAACGTATCACGTATACGTATAAGTAAACGTATAACGTATAACGTATATCGTATAACGTATAACGTATAACGTATAACGTATAACGTATAACGTAATACGTATAACGTATAACGATAACGTATAACGTATAACGATAACGTATAACGTGTATACGTATAACGTATAACGTATAACGTATAACGGTATAACGTATAACGTATTAACGTATAACGTATAATCGTATAACGTATCAACGTATAACGTATAACGTATAACGTATAACGTATAACGTTAAAACGTCTAACGTATAACGTATAACGTATAACGGTATAACGATAATCGTATAACGTATAACGTATAACGAATACCGTAAACGTATAACGCATAATGTATAAGTATACGTATAACGTATTACGTATAACTATGACGTATAACGTATAACGTATACACGTATAACGGTATAACGTATAACGTATAACGCATAACGTATACGTATAACGTATGACGTATACGTATGACGTATACGTATAACGTATAACGGAAACTATAACGTATAACCTGTGACGTATAACGTATACGTAAAACGTATAAGTATAATGTATAACGTATAACATGTACGTATATCGTATAACGTATAACGTATAACGTATTAACGTATAACGTATAACGTATAACGTATACCGTATATCGTATAACGATAACGTAAACGATAACGTTAACGTATAACGTATAACGTATAACGTATAACGTATAACTAAACGTATACCGTATAACGTATACAATACGTATAACGTATAACGTATAACGTATTAGACTATAACGTATAACGTATAACGTATATCGTATAACGTATAACGTATAACGATAACGTATAACGTATAACGTTACTAACGTATAACGTATAACGTATAATCCGTATAACGTATATCGTATAACGTATAAACGTACTAACGTATAACGTATAACGTATAACGTATAACGTATAACGTATAACGTAAACGTATAACGTATAACGTATAACGTATACGTATAACGGATATACGTATGAACGGATAACGTCTAACGTAAAACGTATAACGTATAACGTTAACTAATAACGTATAACGTATAACGTATAACGTATAACGTATAACGTATAACGTCTAACGTATAACGTATAAAGTATAACGTATAACGTATAATCGTATAACGTATAACGTATAACGTATAACGTATAACGTATAACGTTAACGTATAACGTAATAACGTATAAGCTATAACGTATAACGTATAACGTATAACGTATAACGTATAACGTATAACGTATAACGTATAACGTATAACGTATACATACGTATAACGTATAACCGTATAACGTAAACGTATAACGTATAACTGTATAACGTATAACGTATAACGTATAACGTATAACGTATAACGTATAACTATACGTATACTGTATAACGTATAACGTATAACGTCTAAACGTATAACGGTATAACGTATAACGTATAACGTATAAAGTACTAACGTATAAGAACGTATAACGTATAAGCTATAACGTATACGTATAACGTATAACGTATAACTATAACGTATAACGGTAACGTATAACGATTAACGTATAACGTATAACGTATAACGTATAACGTATAACGTATAACGTATAACGTATAACGTATAACGTATAACGTATAACGTATAAACGTATAACGTATAACGTATAACGATAACGTATGACGTATACGTATAACGTATAACGTATAACGTATAACGTATAACCTATGACGTATACACGTATAATCGTATAACTGTATACATGTAACGTACCACGTATAACGTATACCGTATAACGTATAACTATAACGTATAACGTATAACGAATATCGACAACGTATACGCATACGTTTACCGTATAACGTATAACGTATACGCATAACGTATAACGTATAACGTAAACCTATGACGTATAACGTAATAACGTATAACGTATAACGTATAACGTATAACGTATAAAACGTATAACGTATAACGTATAACTATAACGTATAACGTATAACGTATAACGTATAACGTATAACGTATAACGTATAACGTATAACGTATAACGTATAACGTATAACGTATAACGTATAACGTATAACGTATAACGTATAACGTATAACGTATAACGTATAACGTATAACGTATAACGTATAACGTATAACGTATAACGTATAACGTATAACGTATAACGTATAACGTATAACGTATAACGTATAACGTATAACGTATAACGTATAACGTATAACGGTAACGTATAACGTATAACGTATAACGTATAACGTATAACGTATAACGTATAACGTATAACGTATAACGTATAACGTATAACGTATAACGTATAACGTATAACGTATAACGTATAACATATAACGTATAACGTATGACGTATAACGTATAACGTATAACGTATAACGTATAACGTATAACCTATGACGTATAACGTATAACGTATAACGTATAACATGTAACGTACAACGTATAACGTATACCGTATAACGTATAACTAATAACGTATAACGTATAACGAATATCGTACAACGTATAACGTATAACGTATAACGTATGACGTATAACGTATAACGTATAACGTATAACGTATAACGTATAACGTATAACGTATAACGTATAACGTATAACGTATAACGTATAACGTATAACGTATAACGTATAACGTATAACGTATAACGTATAACGTATAACGTATAACGTATAACGTATAACGTATAACGTATAACGTATAACGTATAACGTATAACGTATAACGTATAACGTATAACGTATAACGTATAACGTATAACGTATAACGTATAACGTATAACGTATAACGTATAACGGTAACGTATAACGTATAACGTATAACGTATAACGTATAACGTATAACGTATAACGTATAACGTATAACGTATAACGTATAACGTATAACGTATAACGTATAACGTATAACGTATAACGTATAACGTATAACGTATGACGTATAACGTATAACGTATAACGTATAACGTATAACGTATAACCTATGACGTATAACGTATAACGTATAACGTATAACATGTAACGTACAACGTATAACGTATACCGTATAACGTATAACTAATAACGTATAACGTATAACGAATATCGTACAACGTATAACGCATAACGTATAACGTATAACGTATAACGTATAACGCATAACGTATAACGTATAACGTATAACCTATGACGTATAACGTATAACGTATAACGTATAACGTATAACGTATAACGTATAACGTATAACCTATGACGTATAACGTATAACGTATAACGTATAACATGTAATGTATAACGTATCACGTATAAGGTATAGCGTATAACGTAAAACGTATAACGTATAACGTACAACGTATAACGTATCACGTATAACGTATTACGAATAACGTATAACGTATAACGTATAACGTAACACCTATAACGTATAAAGTATAACGTATAACGTATAACGTATAACGTATAACGTATAACGTATAACGTATAACGTATAACGTATAACGTATAACGTATAACGTATAACGTATAACGTATAACGTATAACGTATAACGTATAACGTATAACGTATAACGTATAACGTATAACGTATAACGTATAACGTATAACGTATAACGTATAACGTATAACGTATAACGTATAACGTATAACGTATAACGTATAACGTATAACGTATAACGTATAACGTATAACGTATAACGTATAACGTATAACGTATAACGTATAACGTATAACGTATAACGTATAACGTATAACGTATAACGTATAACGTATAACGTATAACGTATAACGTATAACGTATAACGTATAACGTATAACGTATAACGTATAACGTATAACGTATAACGTATAACGTATAACGTATAACGTATAACGTATAACGTATAACGTATAACGTATAACGTATAACGTATAACGTATAACGTATAACGTATAACGTATAACGTATAACGTATAACGTATAACGTATAACGTATAACGTATAACGTATAACGTATAACGTATAACGTATAACGTATAACGTATAACGTATAACGTATAACGTATAACGTATAACGTATAACGTATAACGTATAACGTATAACGTATAACGTATAACGTATAACGTATAACGTATAACGTATAACGTATAACGTATAACGTATAACGTATAACGTATAACGTATAACGTATAACGTATAACGTATAACGTATAACGTATAACGTATAACGGTAACGTATAACGTATAACGTATAACGTATAACGTATAACGTATAACGTATAACGTATAACGTATAACGTATAACGTATAACGTATAACGTATAACGTATAACGTATAACGTATAACGTATAACGTATAACGTATAACGTATAACGTATGACGTATAACGTATAACGTATAACGTATAACGTATAACGTATAACCTATGACGTATAACGTATAACGTATAACGTATAACATGTAACGTACAACGTATAACGTATACCGTATAACGTATAACTAATAACGTATAACGTATAACGAATATCGTACAACGTATAACGCATAACGTATAACGTATAACGTATAACGTATAACGCATAACGTATAACGTATAACGTATAACCTATGACGTATAACGTATAACGTATAACGTATAACGTATAACGTATAACGTATAACGTATAACGTATAACGTATAACGTATAACGTATAACGTATAACGTATAACGTATAACGTATAACGTATAACCTATGACGTATAACGTATAACGTATAACGTATAACATGTAACGTACAACGTATAACGTATACCGTATAACGTATAACTAATAACGTATAACGTATAACGAATATCGTACAACGTATAACGTATAACGTATAACGTATAACGTATAACGTATAACGTATAACGTATAACGTATAACGTATAACGTATAACGTATAACGTATAACGTATAACGTATAACGTATAACGTATAACGTATAACGTATAACGTATAACGTATAACGTATAACGTATAACGTATAACGTATAACGTATAACGTATAACGTATAACGTATAACGTATAACGTATAACGGTAACGTATAACGTATAACGTATAACGTATAACGTATAACGTATAACGTATAACGTATAACGTATAACGTATAACGTATAACGTATAACGTATAACGTATAACGTATAACGTATAACGTATAACGTATGACGAATAACGTATAACGTATAACGTATAACGTATAACGTATAACCTATGACGTATAACGTATAACGTATAACGTATAACATGTAACGTACAACGTATAACGTATACCGTATAACGTATAACTAATAACGTATAACGTATAACGAATATCGTACAACGTATAACGCATAACGTATAACGTATAACGTATAACGTATAACGCATAACGTATAACGTATAACGTATAACCTATGACGTATAACGTATAACGTATAACGTATAACGTATAACGTATAACGTATAACGTATAACCTATGACGTATAACGTATAACGTATAACGTATAACATGTAATGTATAACGTATCACGTATAATGTATAGCGTATAACGTAAAACGTATAACGTATAACGTACAACGTATAACGTATCACGTATAACGTATTACGAATAACGTATAACGTATAACGTATAACGTAACACCTATAACGTATAAAGTATAACGTATAACGTGTAACGTATAACGTATAACGTATAACGTATAACGTATAACGTATAACGAATATCGTACAACGTATAACGCATAACGTATAACGTATAACGTATAACGTATAACGCATAACGTATAACGTATAACGTATAACGTATAACGTATAACGTATAAAGTATAACGTATAACGTATAACGTATAACGTATAACGTATAACGTATAACCTATAACGTACAACTTATAACGTATAACGTACAAAGTATAACGTAGAACGTATAACGTATAACGTATAACGTATAACGTATAACGTATAACGTATAACGTATAACGTATAACGTATAACGTATAACGTATAAAGTATAACGTATAACGTATAACGTATAACGTATAACGTATAACGTATAACGTATAACGTATAACGTATAACGTATAACGTATAACGTATAACGTATAACTAATAACGTATAACGTATAACGAATATCGTACAACGTATAACGCATAACGTATAACGTATAACGTATAACGTATAACGCATAACGTATAACGTATAACGTATAACCTATGACGTATAACGTATAACGTATAACGTATAACGTATAACGTATAACGTATAACGTATAACGTATAACGTATAACGTATAACGTATATCGTATAACGTATAACGTATAACGTATAACGTATAACTTGTAACGAAAAACGTATAACGAATAACGTAAAACGTATGACGCATTACATGCTACGTATAAAGTATAACATTCAACGTAAAACGTATAACGTATAACGTATAACGTATAACGTATAACGTATAAAGTATAACGTATAACGTAGAACGTACAACGTATAACATATAACGTATAAAGAATAACGTATAACGTATAACCTATAACGTACAACTTATAACGTATAACGTACAACGTATAACGTAGAACGTATAACGTATAACGTATAACGTATAACGTATAACGTATAACGTATAACGTATAACGTATAACGTATAACGTATAACGTATAACGTATAACGTATAAAGTATAACGTATAACGTATAACGTATAACGTATAACGTATAACGTATAACGTATAACGTATAACGTATAACGTATAACGTATAACGTATAACGTATAACTAATAACGTATAACGTATAACGAATATCGTACAACGTATAACGCATAACGTATAACGTATAACGTATAACGTATAACGCATAACGTATAACGTATAACGTATAACCTATGACGTATAACGTATAACGTATAACGTATAACGTATAACGTATAACGTATAACGTATAACGTATAACGTATAACGTATAACGTATATCGTATAACGTATAACGTATAACGTATAACGTATAACTTGTAACGAAAAACGTATAACGAATAACGTAAAACGTATGACGCATTACATGCTACGTATAAAGTATAACATTCAACGTAAAACGTATAACGTATAACGTATAACGTATAACGTATAACGTATAAAGTATAACGTATAACGTAGAACGTACAACGTATAACATATAACGTATAAAGAATAACGTATAACGTATAACCTATAACGTACAACTTATAACGTATAACGTACAACGTATAACGTAGAACGTATAACGTATAACGTATAACGTATAACGTATAACGTATAACGTATAACGTATAACGTATAACGTATAACGTATAACGTATAACGTATAACGTATAACGTATAACGTATAACGTATAACGTATAACGTATAACGTATAACGTATAACGTATAACGTATAACGTATAACGTATAACGTATAACGTATAACGTATAACGGTAACGTATAACGTATAACGTATAACGTATAACGTATAACGTATAACGTATAACGTATAACGTATAACGTATAACGTATAACGTATAACGTATAACGTATAACGTATAACGTATAACGTATAACGTATAACGTATGACGTATAACGTATAACGTATAACGTATAACGTATAACGTATAACCTATGACGTATAACGTATAACGTATAACGTATAACATGTAACGTACAACGTATAACGTATACCGTATAACGTATAACTAATAACGTATAACGTATAACGAATATCGTACAACGTATAACGCATAACGTATAACGTATAACGTATAACGTATAACGCATAACGTATAACGTATAACGTATAACCTATGACGTATAACGTATAACGTATAACGTATAACGTATAACGTATAACGTATAACGTATAACGTATAACGTATAACGTATAACGTATAACGTATAACGTATAACGTATAACGTATAACCTATGACGTATAACGTATAACGTATAACGTATAACATGTAACGTACAACGTATAACGTATACCGTATAACGTATAACTAATAACGTATAACGTATAACGAATATCGTACAACGTATAACGTATAACGTATAACGTATAACGTATAACGTATAACGTATAACGTATAACGTATAACGTATAACGTATAACGTATAACGTATAACGTATAACGTATAACGTATAACGTATAACGTATAACGTATAACGTATAACGTATAACGTATAACGTATAACGTATAACGTATAACGTATAACGTATAACGTATAACGTATAACGTATAACGTATAACGTATAACGTATAACGGTAACGTATAACGTATAACGTATAACGTATAACGTATAACGTATAACGTATAACGTATAACGTATAACGTATAACGTATAACGTATAACGTATAACGTATAACGTATAACGTATAACGTATAACGTATAACGTATGACGAATAACGTATAACGTATAACGTATAACGTATAACGTATAACCTATGACGTATAACGTATAACGTATAACGTATAACATGTAACGTACAACGTATAACGTATACCGTATAACGTATAACTAATAACGTATAACGTATAACGAATATCGTACAACGTATAACGCATAACGTATAACGTATAACGTATAACGTATAACGCATAACGTATAACGTATAACGTATAACCTATGACGTATAACGTATAACGTATAACGTATAACGTATAACGTATAACGTATAACGTATAACGTATAACCTATGACGTATAACGTATAACGTATAACGTATAACATGTAATGTATAACGTATCACGTATAATGTATAGCGTATAACGTAAAACGTATAACGTATAACGTACAACGTATAACGTATCACGTATAACGTATTACGAATAACGTATAACGTATAACGTATAACGTAACACCTATAACGTATAAAGTATAACGTATAACGTGTAACGTATAACGTATAACGTATAACGTATAACGTATAACGTATAACGAATATCGTACAACGTATAACGCATAACGTATAACGTATAACGTATAACGTATAACGCATAACGTATAACGTATAACGTATAACGTATAACGTATAACGTATAAAGTATAACGTATAACGTATAACGTATAACGTATAACGTATAACGTATAACCTATAACGTACAACTTATAACGTATAACGTACAAAGTATAACGTTGAACGTATAACGTATAACGTATAACGTATAACGTATAACGTATAACGTATAACGTATAACGTATAACGTATAACGTATAACGTATAACGTATAAAGTATAACGTATAACGTATAACGTATAACGTATAACGTATAACGTATAACGTATAACGTATAACGTATAACGTATAACGTATAACGTATAACTAATAACGTATAACGTATAACGAATATCGTACAACGTATAACGCATAACGTATAACGTATAACGTATAACGTATAACGTATAACGCATAACGTATAACGTATAACGTATAACCTATGACGTATAACGTATAACGTATAACGTATAACGTATAACGTATAACGTATAACGTATAACGTATAACGTATAACGTATAACGTATATCGTATAACGTATAACGTATAACGTATAACGTATAACTTGTAACGAAAAACGTATAACGAATAACGTAAAACGTATGACGCATTACATGCTACGTATAAAGTATAACATTCAACGTAAAACGTATAACGTATAACGTATAACGTATAACGTATAACGTATAAAGTATAACGTATAACGTAGAACGTACAACGTATAACATATAACGTATAAAGAATAACGTATAACGTATAACCTATAACGTACAACTTATAACGTATAACGTACAACGTATAACGTAGAACGTATAACGTATAACGTATAACGTATAACGTATAACGTATAACGTATAACGTATAACGTATAACGTATAACGTATAACGTATAACGTATAACGTATAACGTATAACGTATGACGTATAACGTATAACGTATAACGTATAACGTATAACGTATAACCTATGACGTATAACGTATAACGTATAACGTATAACATGTAACGTACAACGTATAACGTATACCGTATAACGTATAACTAATAACGTATAACGTATAACGAATATCGTACAACGTATAACGCATAACGTATAACGTATAACGTATAACGTATAACGCATAACGTATAACGTATAACGTATAACCTATGACGTATAACGTATAACGTATAACGTATAACGTATAACGTATAACGTATAACGTATAACGTATAACGTATAACGTATAACGTATAACGTATAACGTATAACGTATAACGTATAACCTATGACGTATAACGTATAACGTATAACGTATAACATGTAACGTACAACGTATAACGTATACCGTATAACGTATAACTAATAACGTATAACGTATAACGAATATCGTACAACGTATAACGTATAACGTATAACGTATAACGTATAACGTATAACGTATAACGTATAACGTATAACGTATAACGTATAACGTATAACGTATAACGTATAACGTATAACGTATAACGTATAACGTATAACGTATAACGTATAACGTATAACGTATAACGTATAACGTATAACGTATAACGTATAACGTATAACGTATAACGTATAACGTATAACGTATAACGTATAACGGTAACGTATAACGTATAACGTATAACGTATAACGTATAACGTATAACGTATAACGTATAACGTATAACGTATAACGTATAACGTATAACGTATAACGTATAACGTATAACGTATAACGTATAACGTATAACGTATGACGAATAACGTATAACGTATAACGTATAACGTATAACGTATAACCTATGACGTATAACGTATAACGTATAACGTATAACATGTAACGTACAACGTATAACGTATACCGTATAACGTATAACTAATAACGTATAACGTATAACGAATATCGTACAACGTATAACGCATAACGTATAACGTATAACGTATAACGTATAACGCATAACGTATAACGTATAACGTATAACCTATGACGTATAACGTATAACGTATAACGTATAACGTATAACGTATAACGTATAACGTATAACCTATGACGTATAACGTATAACGTATAACGTATAACATGTAATGTATAACGTATCACGTATAATGTATAGCGTATAACGTAAAACGTATAACGTATAACGTACAACGTATAACGTATCACGTATAACGTATTACGAATAACGTATAACGTATAACGTATAACGTAACACCTATAACGTATAA